>NC_077229.1:188202879-188485581 GCF_027887165.1 Monodelphis domestica
TGGACTTATTTGTTCCTGTGTTACCAAAGAAGAGTTAAAGTGAAATGTTCTTGTGTTATCAAGAGATCATGCAGCCTCATATATTGACTGGGGACTCTATCGCTGAAGGATAGGGCGCCATTGTGCATTTAGCTATCAGGTAAGAATTTCTCAGTGACTCTACTTCGGGCACTAAACCTAATCTTCAACCAAAGAATTAAAGGATGAAATCCAAGGATTTAGATCTGGGAGGGACCTCAGAGGTCATTTAGTTGAACTCTCTCTTTCTACAAGTGAGGAAACTGAGGCCCATTTATGTTAAGGAAGTTGGCCAAAGTTACACAGGTAATAAAAATCAGAGCTGAGATTCAAGCCTAAATCTTTTGAGACCAAATCCAGACTTTTCACTACATATTGTCTTCCATAGGGCTCTGTAGACCAAGGAATATAGAATTGTACTGGTAAGAGTCAGCGACAGAGTCAGAAGACTTAGGTTGGAGTTCTGCTCTGATACTGGCAAGGTGACCTCAAGCAAAACTCTTAACCTGTCTAGCTTAAAGCTTCCTCCTCTATAAAATGAAGAATATAATATTAATATAAAAATTATAATTACCTCATCAACTTGCTTTGAGTAAAGTTCTTTATAAATTTTGATGTACTATGTAACTGTGAGTTATAATTAACAGTGTCTTTGTGGAAATAATTTCTTCCATTTACTCTATGATCATCTCACCACTTCTCAGGACTTTTGCAAATTCAATTTTAAAGAAAAGATCTTTTACCTTGCTTCAGGACAAAGAGGTGAATCTAGGATCTAGATAAAGGGGAAAAATATTTTTCCCCAACATGTCCAGGAGGGTACATAGACTTATAAAATATTAGATCTAGAAGGGACTTTAGAATTCATTTTACTCTTTCCCTTCCTCTTTTAGAGAAAGAAACAGAGTCACAAAGAAAGGAAATTATCTTGCTCAAGATCACCCAGAAAATCAATGGCAGAACTAGAATTCCAACCCAGATGTTCTGCTCAGACCTTTAACTAAGAATTTTTGTGCCCTGGACAAGAACCAAGAATTATACTTGGGTCAAACAGTGTAAAGCACAATTTAAATTGGAGGAAGGGGATAAAGGAAAAATGAGAGAAAAATTCATTCTAGCCCATAATCTAATACATTTTTATTTAATTATTTTCTTAAGTAGGAGCCAAGCACTGTTATTTCTGTAGTTCAGAAGGATTCTCAAAACCCTCTAAATTTGATAATCTAGGGCACTGATACAAACCTTTTAGAGATGGAGTGCTGAGCCCTGCTCCAACCCCAACCCCCAGATAAGCGTTGTGCCATCCCATCCCCAGACCTCATGCCATGCCCCCACCACTTACCCCACATAGGGGATGGAGAAAGCACTCCCATTGGGCTGCTTTGCAGAGAGGAAAGGGATGTGAAAATATGTTGTCAAGCATGGTGGAGAGGGGGAGGGGTGCATCTCTGCCCAAATCTCTCTGCCTTTCTAGTAACAAACTCTGGGGTGAGGGGGGAAGTGGGCAGGAGACAACCATGTACCCAAAGAGAGTGCTCTGCATGCCATCTTTGGTACCTGTTCCATAGGTTCACCATCACTGTTCTAGGCCAAAGCTTCCCACATTATTTTGGTTTTGTCCCTTTTCTCCTAGAAACAAAGGAAGAAAAAGCTTCCCTTGTCATGAAAATGCATTCCCTTTTCCTATAAATAATATATTCAGTATATATTGTATATTATTCTTTCCATAGGACACTTCCCAAATAAATTAGGAAAATAATATATCTCGACCAAAAAAACTACTTAACTTTCAACTGTTGATAGAGTTAGAATTTGTTTCCATGGAAATTATTACCTAATTGAAAAAGAAGATAATGACTTCAGGTAGGAAAAGAGTATTACTTCTACAAAAGGATATAATTTTTAGTTTTTCATTAAATGTCAGCAGGTTTTTACTCATTACCACAAAGAGTTCTGAACCATGTGTTTTACTTAAATAACTGTCATTGGTACAAGCAAAGAAAAATCATATACCTGTAAGTGACAAAAAAAAGTTATTTCAACGCTGTGATTTTAGAGAGTTATAGCCTCTCCTAGAGATTTGAAAGAGTGATTTGCATTCCTCCTGCTTACCTTTCAAAAATAAAAATCTCTCAAGTCCAAATATCTCCCTAAGGTAAGTTTCTGTCATACAACAGACCCAAACCATTTTCATATTTGAAAAATTTTACTGAGACCAAAAATGGAGAATAAAAAAATTTAGCTAGAACCTACCGGGCTATAGTTAATACCTATGAGAGTTCATTCTGAAGAAAAATTATTTCACAAACTATTCATAGAGTCTTAAATCTGGAAAGGAGCTTTGAGAAAATCTCTTCCAACCTTTACATTTTTTAAGTGAGAAAACTGTGGTCCAGAGAGATTAGATGACTAAGCAGAACTCAATTAGGTCTCCTTATTCCCAATCTGCCACATCAATTATTCTTCTCAGACAAACCAAAACTATATAGCACACATAAGAAGGACATTCCAAAATCCCAGTTTTGAAATTATAATGAAAGAATTCCCAGGAGAAACTAAACAAAATTAATAGAAGCCCCCAAAAGGGATGAAAGAAACAATGCAAATAGCATCTTGCTTCTGATTAAAGGACCAAGCTTGCCAGTCAATTACAATTTTCTAGCAGGGGCATCTGGCATCTTGGCAGATTTTATGAACTAGGGGGTGAGAGAATATAAGGCATTTGTAGCTTTGTGACAAGGGCACTGTAAGTAAATCATGGACTGAAACTGCCTACAGTGGTTTTGCCTTTGGCTTGTTACAGTGATGGATCAAGCCAGCCAAAAACACATTTTGAATGAGTGAATGCTATTAAGCCAACCATTGCCTTAGCTACAGTGATGGATATAAGCGAGGGATAAGATATGGTTCCTGCCCTCAAAGTGCTTACAATCTATCTATCTGAAGATGCAATGCTAACATAGCAAAGTAGTGTGACCAATGAGAGCATCATAGATCTATAAAGGAGGGAACTTGGGCATTATCTAGTCAAAAAACCCCATCTAGAGTATATAGATGAAGAAACTGAGACCTAGGGAGAGTAAATTATTTACCTGAGGCTATCCTGGGAGCAAATAACAAAGCAAGGATCTAAATCCAAGTCCCCTGGTTTCAAATCTAACGTGTTGCCTTTCATTCAACAATGACAAATAAGTTTCAGAATACATAAACTCCAGAATAAGAAACACACGAAGTCACTTAAATTCATATGAAAAACAAAAGATTGATATAAGAGCTTGTCCAAAAAATAGATTCTGATGATTGAAACAAGTGGGAAGGGAGGATAGAAAATCAGCATAACCTGAATAGACTTGAAGTAAGTAAGGATATGGACACTATAACAAAAAGGAAAAATAATTTGGGGGCAACCTGATGATTTCACAAGCTTGCTATAGAACACATAGCAACAAAATAATTTTAGCCTTATAGTTCCTTTGTCATGGCTATAGGAATCTGTTGGGAGAATGGCTGAGTACAGAGCCTTGACATTAAACTCGGGGTTGAAACATTGTTTTTGTGGGGCAAGAGGGAGAGGGGGAAATTTTCCAGTTTACCAGGAGTTACCCAAAGAAGGGAGAATTAGGTACTTTTTTATAAAATATATTTTTTAAAAACTAATATTTTCTCAAACAACTAGGTGGCACAATGGTGAG
Organism: Monodelphis domestica; assembly: GCF_027887165.1. Classification (NCBI taxonomy): domain Eukaryota; kingdom Metazoa; phylum Chordata; class Mammalia; order Didelphimorphia; family Didelphidae; genus Monodelphis; species Monodelphis domestica. The sequence goes on from NC_077229.1 coordinate 188,206,590, forward strand.
AGTACCAGGCTAGGAATCAGGAAGAGTCATCTTCCCGAGTTCAAATACAGCCTCAGATGCTTACTACTTGGAGGACCCCTAGGTGAATCACATAACCTCATTTGCCTTAACTAAACAACAATAAAATATTTCTTGTTTTCCATTTATAAGCTATTTTATTTTATATCTATTTTCCCTCGTGAATATTCAAGTAATCATCAAACAGCAGTAATCACTGCTATTTTATATTGGAGGAAATGTGTATTATTTTTTATTTCAGGGTATTTTTCCTCCCCCATGAAATCATAGCAATTCTTCAGAGAAAAGTGGTGTTATTTTTTTTTTAATTAGGCAAGGACCTTCAGAATGGGAATGGGGTGGGGGTGGGGGGGTTCTACTCCTGGAAAAGCTCACTAGTAGAATAAAACAATTTCTTTGAGTGATAAAAATAAAAGAATGCTTAATTTTTTGCAATTTCCTATAGCAGGCTACAAACATGCATATATGTATATATTACACTCACACCTGCTAGGATTTCAGTCAGATTGCAGTCTAAATATAGAAAATACACCACAGGTGTGAAGGGACCTTCCAAAATCCAGTCTTACATTCTAACCATATTTATTGTTCTTTTATTAAATCTCTGACACTATCCAGAGTTTTAGGGTTGATTACCCATTTATAATTGACAAAAGTTTTGGGAAATGGAACCTATTTGCTTATTATACTTACATCCTATGCTCACCAGTTATACAATGCTTTAAAACATTTGAATTATCTCAACACTAAGAAACAGAATTATAAAAGCAGATTAGTAGCCTGAAAGGAACCAAGAAATAATCCTCTCTCTTTGTAATATTTCATTTTTGAAGCATCTAATGGTTTTGATATGGTTGCTATCCTTGTGTACAACAGTGGCCAAAAAATCCACACTCAGCATCTCTTTCCATTTCTGAAGCACAGCTGCTTTATCTCCAAAGTGGAGGGTTTTATTCGCTAGAGGAGTAAATTTCATAGTAGTGTTTGGAAAGTTGTTTGAGAAAATAATGTCTGGGACTTGGATTATACAAACATGGTTTAGAATGTAGGAACAATGGTGGACCCTGGGTCATAAATGGAGTATGGTCATCATACACCACAAATTTCTTATCTAACAAGAGTGGATGAAAATATATTTCTGCAATATATATATATATATATATATATATATATATATATATATATATTTACAAACCTCTTCAAAAGAATTTTGGTCTGGAAAAGGAGAGACAAAAGAACCTATGTATTTCCAAAATAAATATTATAACAATACCTATAATGAAGGAAATAGAAACATCTAGAAGTTCAAAGAAGGGGAAAATTTGAGAAAGAAATCAGTAATAAAATTCATTGACTTAGATATCTATACCCCAATGCATAGATTTGTGACCAACATGGAAAATGAACTGGAGATCCAAATACAAATGGACAAAATTAAGGAAGTCCAGGGCAGCCATCGCTTCATTTCTCCCCCAGGATGCACCCCTTTAAACATCATACTCCATCACAATTAAACTTTCTCAACTCCCTTCTTTTGAGTTTCTTTTTATATGTTGTCATTGATTCCAGAACAATACTGGGTGGAGTACATTACACAGTAACTGGACAGAAGCTTGATGATACCGATTCAAGAAAGCCAGTTGTTAAATTTTCAGAGTGAACATTTACAGCTCAGAAATTGACAAATGCTACCAATTAGGACTTCATTTATTGCTTTATTGCCTGTCCAGGAATAAGAATAGAAAAAATGTTAATAATGAAGGTTAAATTAAAAAGTGTGCCAAAGGTACTTCTTTGGAGGGAAAGCTAGTTATTAAACATTTACCAACATACCCCTGAATATAGGTAAAGTATTCTAGAAACTTATCCTGATACAAAGAGGGATACTTCAATAGTAGGGGGGAAATGGGTTGGATAATGAATAGAATAACTTAGAATCAGAAGGACATGTTTCAAAATCCCACCTTTGACAATTCTATCTGTGTGACTATGGACAAATCACTTAAACTATCTAAACTTTCCTCTCCTCAACTATAAAATGAGGGTATAATAATCCCTGAAGTATCTAACTCACAGGATTTTTGAGACTCAGGGTTCCTATTTGAAATGTACTTTGTCAAAATGCTTTATAAATGTCATTAATTTTTATCATTCATTATGGTTGACTCTAGACACCTGCTCTGCCAAAAATAAAACCACTAATTACTTAGTAGTTATTTTACCCTTTAAAAGTGGGGAGGAATAAGTAGCCCTGTGATTCTATAGCTGATTTTCATAGGAATTAATTTTTAATAGAAATGATAGTAACAATGAGAAAAAGTGACCATCCTATGTTGGCATTTATGACTCAGAAAAAGATAAAAGCCTAGCATAGCCTAAAATGAAACCCTAGATTTTGGTAAAAACAGATTTCATAGGGTTCAGAGGACTCGTAGGCAAGGTTCCATGGCCAAAAATTCTACCGAAAGCATCAATAGAAGAATGGAAAATTTAAGAATAAAGTACACGCAAAAAATTCCATTGAGGAGGAAAAGTTTGAAGAAATTACTAATGTGGATGTACAGGGAACAGAATAGTCAAATTCTTAAGGAAACAGTTATTGAAAGTGAAAGCAAATCCTAGAAATGGAAAATTAAGACAAATCATGGAATGATCCATAAAAAGTAGTGTCAACCAGCTAAAGACAAGCTGAGTAGAAAGTAAGGTAACAGACAAAAAAAGGATGTTGTTCTTTGTTTTTGCTATTGTTTATTATTTATAGTTTGTTTGTCTAGACATGGTATGGAAAGTGGGAATTTCAAGCTGGGGATACATCCCTACTTGTGATGGGAGAAATTATAAAGGATGAGAAAAAGCAGAACTACTTACCTTATAGGATTATAGGAACATGTATTTAGAGCTAGAAATGGCCTGAATCATCATCTAGAACAATCCCTTCATTTAACATTAGTAAACCAAGTTAAAAAGAGAGTAGTTGACTTTCCCTGTGTTCATACAGGAAGTAACAAAGCCAAGATTTGAATCCAGTCCTTTCACTGGATTCATTTCTTCATTCTTTCTATTGTACTATATTTTGTCTTCAAGTGACTAAATCTGTACTTCAAAGCTTTCCCAAGGCCACCCTAAACTACATTATCTCATCCAGTTAGTTTCTTTGTTTATCTCAACATTTCCTGGTCTAGTCAATCCACCTTTTTCCTTCTCAAAGCAAGTCATTCCCAGACCAACTAGTTGCTTTTATTGAATTACCTAAATGTTTGTTTAATTGAATTGCTGAAATCCTAATTTTTCCACTTATTCATGTTCTGATGTTTCCACTATAAAGAATAATCTTCCATTAAAGAACAGAATGAAGAAAAAATATTCAGTGTGGTTTTGAAACTCAAGAGAAGTAAAGAAGATTGGTAAGACAATATTTACTTGCCATTTCCCTATGACACTGGCAAACACTTTTAACAAGCAAGCATCTTCCTCATTTTATGCTTCACTTGATGCTAATATATACTAGTTGCTATGTCATTGACAAAATTATCTCTTTAGTTGTATTTAGCTAGAAATCTTATGTATTCTTAATATATTCAATAGAAATTCCTTATTGGAAGAACACTTTTCAAGACTGGCATTGTTCTAATGGAATCAAATGTTTTCTTTTGAAATCAAGAAAACAGTAAATATGGAATCTAATATACATTGCTCCTTTCAGTTTAATGTGTGACTGTAAAGCTGTAGTCTGTTGTGGAAAATGATTTGTGAAAGCCTGCCTCTCTTTCTCATATGTTCATGAAAGATGTCCTTGATACATGAATAAATCATTCTACTAAAGATTGTATACAGATGAAAAGGCAAGTATATGGGTCACTACAGGGCTATAATGAGTAATTCTTGCACTGAGAGCAAATTCATTTGGAAGGAGATGGGGGTGGGGTGAAAGTGAATTTCAAAGAGGAATGACTGCCCCCAAAACAGGCATGTCAGCAGAGGGGCAGTCAATCCCCAGAAAATCTATCCCACAATCCTATTAATGGTATCTAATCCTCGGGAAGGAGTAGAGGGACACAAAAGTAAGAGAAGGTAGGTCCCAGGATAGGACCAATAGAACTCTAAAGATGGTCTGGGTTTAGTCAAACCACATGTAGCCGATAGGCCATAGGCTGACCATAGGAAAAAATATATCCATCTTCCTCTACAGATGTCAGTTCTCTAATTCAAAGATCTGATCGTCCTGCCCTAGTTATGGCACTAGGTTACTAGTTACTAGTATTTTTTTCAATTGTCTTATGAGAGTAATAATATTCTCTCTATTTTTTTTCATTTCTTTGGAATTTTCCATTCCCTGATATACCTTGTAAAATGATGCCTCAATCTTTTTTAATATTTTATTTTTTCTATAAAAACAATTTTTTAACATTTGAGGGGGTTTGGGGTTCAAAATTCACTTCTACCTCATGTCCCTCCCTTCTCATTGAGAAGACAAACATTTAATATAGGTTACATATATGAAGTCATGTAAAAATATTTCCACGTCAGTCGTGTAAAAAAAAAACACAAACTGAAAATTTTGAAAAAAAATTAAAATAGTATGCTTTAATCTATATCCAGACTCCATCAGTTCTTTCTCTGGAGGCAAATAATATTTTTCACCAGAAGTCTTTCAGAAATGCTTTGTATTGCTGAGAATAAACCATTTATAGTTGATTGTCATTCAATATTATTGTTACTGTGTACAATATTTTCCTGTACATGTAGATATGTAGGTCTTTCCAGGTTTTTTCTGAAATCATTCTTGTAATCATTTCTTATAGCACAATAATATTTTGTCACAATTACATGCATGATTTGTCCAGGCATTTTCCAGTTGATAGGTATCTCCTTAATTTCTAATTATTTCCTATCACAGAAAGAACTGCTATAAACTTTGTTGTATATATAGGTCATTTTCCTTTTTTACCTCTTTGGGATATAAGCCTAGTAATAGTATTACTGGGTCAAAGGTTATGTATAATTTGATAGCCTTTTGGGCATAATTCAAATTGCTCTTCAGAATAATTGGTTCAGTTCACAACTCCACCCCCAGTCATGAGTGTCCCAGTTTTCCAACATCTGATCCAACATTTGTCATTTTCTTTTTCTGTCATTTCAGTCAATCTGATAGGTGGGAGGTAATACTTCAGAGTTCTTTTCATTTGCATTTTTCTAACCAAAAATGCATATTTTATAGGACTATAGATAACTTTGTTTCCTTCTCCTGAAACCTCCCTATTTGTATCCTTTGACCCTTTATCAATTGAGGAATGGCGCATATTCTTTTACATTTGACTCAGTTCTCTATATATTTGAGAAATGAGGCCTTTATCATAGAAACTTGCTATAAATTTTTCTCAATTTTCTGCTTTCCTAATCTCAATTACATTGATTTTGTTTATGTAAAACTCTTAATTTGATACAATCAAAATTATCCATTTTTCATCTTGTAATGCTCTCTATTTCTTGTTTGATCATAAATTCTTCATTTATTCATAGATCTGATAGTATGCTCCCCTAGCTTGCCCATGGTATCACACTTTATATCTCAATTATGGTCCGAGAAGATGGCTGCAGAGTAGCAGGAACTGTGTAACTCTCCTCACAACTGATCACACCAAAGCATATCAAAAGAACAAAAATCAAAATCAGACAAGTAAAGTGAAGGGGCTCTACCATGGGGTACAGTCTTGAAGTTAGACAGTATTGGGGCATTTTCACACTGTAAGGAGGTAAAATTCCACTACCAAAGCATGAGCTGATCACTCTTCCCCCACAACACTTACCACACCAGATTCAGAGTGAGGGCCAGGCAGTCTCTAAGTTCTCAGGGTCTAGCTAAGAGCAACACAGACTTACCCCAAGGGCAGTGCAAGGCCTTAGCAGCAAGACTTGGGACCTGAGGCTTAAGAGTGTAGAGCCTGGGTGCAGAAATGAGCCAGAATCAGGCTGCCAATTACAGAGACAATGGAGACTGGCAAAATAGCCTCAGGGCAAAATGCTTTAAAACTCACTACTCAAAGATGTGCCTCACTCTTCACTCAGACTTCTGGCTGGGAAGGGAAGATAATACATAGACAAAAAACCAAAGATGGCAATGGCTACCAACATGCAGGAACCACAATCTACAAATACCAGAAGAAATAAGCTACAGCAGAAAAAGCCATTAACCTTGGAGAATTTCTATGAAGAAAAAGAGCAAAATACCAAAGTAACAGCAGAGAATGACAAACAAGCAAATGCATATAAACTTTCTCAAAAAATTGGAAATTGGTCACAAGCTATTGGGGAACTCAAAAAGAAATTCAAGAGCCAAATAAGGAATATAGAAGAAAAATGGAAAGAAAAGTAGGGGAAATAAATGAAAGTAATTCAAAAAGAAAACAACTATTTAAAAGACAAAATTTCCCATTTAGGAAAAGAGGCACAGAAATCAAATGAAGTAACAAGACTAAAATTGCACTACTGGAAGTCAAGAAAAGCAGTATAGACTAACTTGAAAAAAGGAAAAACAAAAGATCATAGCTGAAATCCATATTTAAATACTAGAATTGGGCAAATAGAAGCTAATGATTTCACAAGACAATAAGAATTAATCAAGGAAAGTCAAAAGAATGACAAAATAGAAGGAAACATGAAATATCTCATTGAAAAGATGACTAACTTAGAAAACAGATCTGGGAGAGGCAATTTGAGAATCACGGGTCTACCTGAAAACCTGGAAAAAAATAGAAGCCTTGATATCATATTACAAGAAATTATCAAAGCAAATTGCCCTGATATTCTTAAACAAGAGGGCAAAATAGACATTGAAAAAGTCTGTAGATCACCCTCTACATTAAATCCTCAAAATACAATCCCCAGGAATGTAACTGCCAAATTCAAGAGCTTCCAAGGCAAGGAGAAAATATTGCAAGCACCCAGAAAGAGACAATTCAGATATCAAGGAGCCCCAGTCATGATTACAGAAGATCCAGTAGCCTCCACATTAAAGGACCACAAGGATTGGAATATGATATTCAGGAAGGCAAGAGACTTGGGTCTACAATCAATTATGCATCCATATTTTATCTTAACTTGGGATATGGTATGAGATATTGGTCTATACTGTAAAATTTATTGGGAAAGGAAATAGGATTGGGAAACAGGGGGGATAATTGGGAGGTTTGTATGGGGTAAGGAATAGTTAAGGGGAGAGAGGGAACACTGCTTGGTGAGGCAAGGGAGGGAGAAGCCCCCTGCTGAGAGGAACAGCAGCGGTCCAATAAGGACAGTTTGTCTTTGAATGACTGAAACTGAAGTTCAGCTCCCTCTATGACCAGAAAAGATAGTCCACTTATCTGACTGCAAATTCAAATAATATAAAGTTCAATAATCCAGTTGGAATTGGAGTTTTTCCTTAGCTTCAGAGTATAGGGCCAGGCCCTAGAGGCTGGCAGAGACTTTGTCCCACTCCACTCCTGTCTACTCTCGTTGTTCTAAAGCAAACAAGAACAATTCTAACCTTTAGAAGCCTGTGTCTTTGGGCTGAACCAAGAAGAGCATGCCACTCCAGACTGGGTTGAACAAACTCCACTCTCCTCCAACCCCAGGACGCAAGACCTCTTGTCTTCCCCGGACAGGAAGGAAGTGCTAGTCACAAGACCCAACTACCACTCCCAGTTGGCCCTTCCCCCACACAAACTGTCAGTCTTGTTTCCTTTCCACAATACCTAGTTTCTACAAAACTGCTTTCATAGTTTTCCCACAGTTTTTGTCAAATAATAAGTTCATCCCAAACACTGGGATTTCAGGATTTATCAAATAATAGGTCTCTAGGGTCATTACCAACCATGTATTGTATAACTATTGCACTGCTCCACTATTCTATCTCTGAGACAGTAACAGATTATTTGATGTTTATAAAATAATTTGAGATCTGGTTCAGCTAGGACACCTTTTTCACATTTTGTTTCATTAACTTCTTTGATACTATTTACCTTTTGTTTTTATGAATGAATTTTGTTATTATTTTTTCTAGCTCTATAAAGTAATTTTGAGGTTGTTTGACTAGTGTAGCACTGAATAAGTCAATTAATTTAGTTAGAATTGTCATTTTTATCATATTGACTCAGCCTACACATGAGCAATTAATATCTTTCTAATTTTTCAGATCTTATTTTATTGGTGTGAAAAGTGTTTTGTAATTGTGTTCATATAATTCCTTGGTTTGTCTCAGCAGGTAGACTCCAAAGTATTTTATATATTCCAGAGTTATTTATTATACCTTTACCTTCCTTCTTAGAATTAATACTATATTGTGTTCCAAGGCAGAGGAGTAGTGAGGACTAAGCAATGGAGGTTAAGTGACTTGCCCAGGGGTAAACAGCTAGGAAATATCTGAGAACAAATTTGAATCCCAGGCATCTCTAGGAATAGCTCTATATCCATTTAGCTACCTGTTATTTTAATTTATTAATTTATTTATTTTATTTGATTTTTAATTAATTTAGTTAGTTATTTTAAGTAGAATTTCTCTTTCTATCTCTTGCTATTGAACTTTGTTGGTAATATATGAAATACTAATTGTGTTGATTTATTTTATATCCTGAAACTTTCCTAAACTTATTTATTTAAATGAGTTTTTTAATTGATTCTCTTGGACTCACCAAGTATACCATTTAGTATTTGCAAAGAATGATAGCTTTATGTCTTCATTGTCTAGTCTAATTCCTTCACTTTTTTCCTTCTTATTGCCATAGCATTTCTAATAACATTTCTAATAGCAATTCTAATACATAACTCATAAATATTATTGTTGATAATGGGCATACTGACTCAAAACTTTTGAGATTACATTACCTCTAGCATTAATTTCCTCAGTGTGTATTTGGTCTGGTCCTACCATTCTTCCTGACTTCATCTTCTCATTCAAATTCCTCATATTGTGCTAGAGGAATTAAGATGTTAAAATCCAATTATGCTGTTTCAATTTTCACTGATCACAAAACTAAATCATTTATAGAAATATAAGCAAATTTTTCTATATTCTATTTGCCGTCCTCCTACCAGTATCATCTATAAAGTTCTCATAGTAAAATGGCTTACTTGAGTCTCATGCCAAACATTCTGTAGTCATTCATCTTCACTGAAATACTGTTCATAATACTTGATCATTCCTCTCTGTAATGTCTTACAAATACTCTTGTAGTTTAAGTTGACATTGTCCTTAAATTTCTCTCTTTTTGCAAAGAGATAAGTATTTTCTAGCTAGGACAATTTCAGAAATCTTTTATTCTCCATATTGTAGCAACTGTTTTACATTAGCCAATCTTGTGGGAAATAATAATCAGGTTTAATATTTTACTTTCATTTTTTAAACTTTTCAATATTGATGGTTCATATTAGTGGCAGGTTGAAAATGTTGCAATTATTTTTGTCTTATTCTCATGTTTAGACTTCTTTCTTTTAGGTTAATTTTGATCCTCTGACCAACAAATGCTATGAACTACACATAGAAAGTTGACTATAATATGATTCAATGTTGGTAATCAATTGTTTCCTGACATTAAGAAACAATTTCATTTCTTGTGTTATTTTCTGGTACTCACCATGTCTGGTAACTTCCAACTCTTCTGGAAGCAAATATCTATGATATATAGGGATGAAACTTCTGTGTAATTTATGACCCTTTTTGTTCATTTCTTGAATTTGAGTCGTATTTTTCAACATATTTTCTGATAGTCTCCTCTTAATCTACATTTACATTCTGGTATATAAGCTACAATTATCTTCACTGGAGTCTCATTGGAAATGTTGCATGATACCCATGAAAATTGCAAGTAGCATCTGAAATTATGATTCTCCTTTCCTTTGGCAACGAATAGACCAAATCCAAGTCTTTTATTTGCCTCCTCAAGGAAAACCTAAAGAACATTCTTTATATTGACTATAACTTTCTTTTGACTTTCAGTTTCAATTTTTCTTAAGAATATCAGTGCCTAGGCAACTCAGTTTTTCCAAAAATTATATCAACATTCTACCATTGAACAAAGATCTCATATTCAGAGTACCCAAAGTAAAATTGATAGTTATAAATTATCAACAACACACTGAGGAAAGTTTAGAAACCTAACTTACTCAGTAGGTAAGTAGGAAGGGAAGGGGATAAGAAAAAGGAGTGCTAAAAGAGTCAGGGGATTAAATGAATCAGTGGACAGATGCAAAAGAAATTTTTTTTAAGAGGAGCAGGGTAAAATGAGAGAAAGATCAACAAAAGAAAATGAGATGGAGGGAAATACACAGTTAGTAATCATAGCTATGAATGTGAATGGGATGAACTCACCCATAAAATAAAAACAGATATCTGAATAAATTAGAAACTGGAATCCAATAATATATTAATTACAAGAGATATACTTGAAACAGAAACTCTGGGTACAAATTAAAACCTAATATTCTCTTTTTTCCCTGGCTTTTTTGTGATACAGATAATATTTATATATAATTTACATAATTTCACATTTATAATTGATATTATATTGCTTGCCTTCTCGGTAGCTATAGGAAGGGAGGAAATTTGGAACTCAAAATTTGGATATTAAAAACAAATTAATAGGAAGTGTTTTAATTAAACTAAATAATAAATAAACTTTTTCATAGAATCCATTTTGGCCCCATTTTCTTTCTCTCCATAATAGAAGTAGAAGAAGACTACACCAGATTGAGGACCACTTTTGTTTTACTTTATTTCATGGGGTGTTATAATAAAAAATGGAAAAATCTATCTGTCTTTAGCTAGATTGGTCCTAAAATACGAGACTCATTCTGTCACCAAAATCATATGTGAAACCTTTTCAACATGGTAGAACTTATTGAAGTTTAAGCTTTACTGGCACCATATTGTAATGAGACATCTAAATAGAATCTGAGGATGCCTAAGAATAATGAGTACAAGGTAAACACAAAATAGATATAGATATTTATTGTTGTTTGGTGTCTCTTGGCAATCATACTAAATGATAATAAATATTTCAAAATAAATAAATTTTCAATATTTGATTTTAGCTTTACTGAAATAATTTAAAAGTCAGAATAGTTGCCAGAAAAAAAATTACTATTAACAATGTAAATGAAAAACAACCAAAAATAAAATGTTGCGAAATTATAAAGATTAAGTTTGGTCCCAGAGAGGAGATATAAGAAGACATTTCGTCTCTTTTTTTTTTTAACAGAACTTTTTTCTCATTGTCCTCTTTTTTTTTTTTTTTAGAAAAATTCATTGTTATAACAGCTGACTGGGATAAGAGGGGAAGAGATATAGAGGAAAATCAAAGCAATGTAAAAACAAAAGACATCAATGAACATATATTTTTTTTAAGTTAAGGTAGTTGAGCTGCAAAAATCAAAAGGCAGCAGCTGATACAAATAACATTAAAGAGGGTGCCAGCATTTCCTTGCTCCAAAAGGAGTCTTTCAATTATATAAAAGTTTGGAGGCAGGATTTCTTTACTCAATCTGGTATGCTAGCACATTATACTACTGTTACAAAGTCCTGTGTTAAAAAAGGGCACACAGCTCTCTTAATACAGGGAGAGAGCAGAATGAAGTGAGAGTTTATGGTGAACCAGCATAACAAATACAAACTAGGGGACTGTTTGGCTACCATTTACATTGGGGGGAAGGGAAGATCTGGGGTTTTTAGGCAACTAAATGCTTAAAATGAGTTAACAGTATAACATGGCAACCATAGAGCTAATGAGATCTTGGGCAATATTCAGCGAAGCACAGTGACCAGAATTAAAGGGATGAGAGCCCCCCTGCCCTCTGGACTGCTCAGACTGCAACTTCAGCATTGCATTCAGTTTGGGATGTCACATTATAGGAAGGACTCTGAGGAATGGAGGAATATACACAGGAGGCTGTCCAGGGTAATACTAGGACTAAAAATCATGCATTATGAACCTTATTCATGTAATGGACCTCTTTGACAGTCCAGTGAAACCTGTGAACTTCATCCCAAAATAATGCTTTTAAATGCATAATATAAAATATAAAGGATTACAAAAAATAAAAGTATATCAAAATAGTCATAAAAAAAATTGACCAAGTTCATGGACCTCAGGTAAAAAATTCCTGCTATAGGAGGATGAGTTGAAGGAACTAAGGATGTTTAGTGTGGAAAAGAGAAGACTTAAAGGAGACATCATAGGTGCCTTTAACCATCTGAAGTTGTACTAAGCATAAGGAGGGTTAGACTTGTTCTGCTTAGTTCCTAAAGGTAGAGCTAGAACAATGCAGAAAGTCAAGTTTAGCGTGATGTAGAGCAAACCTTCCTAACAATTAGAGCTATCCAAGAGAGACATGGCCCAGGTTGGTAGGTAGTGGGTTGTCCCTCTACGTTGGGAAAATAGTTATTTTTCCAAAAGGGTGGCTTTTAATGTCGCTTCCAGCACAGATATTCTGTCATCATATGATATATCTATTCATCTTCAATGTTGTTCCAACACGGCCTTCTGTCTGTATTATTGTTTGTATATCCTTGTGCTCTGTGTCAACGAGGAAATCTTACACTCTAAAGCCCTACTTCAGAGAGGCCTGAGAGATCTTAAGCACAGAGAACTCAAGAAGTTTGGCAATGGCAAATCTGTTTCACAAGGAAAGACACAGCTGCATCCTGGTGCATTTCTAATAGAAGCTAGTCTGTAGTTTAAGAAAATAAAATGCTCACCGCCCATTAGATTATTATAAGAATATCTCTGGAAGTATACACGTATTGTGAATAACAATCCTAACATTCATTTTTATAGTTTTTGCAAAAGCTGCCTTGAGGTTTTTTCTCACTTTGTATTATTTTTCCATATTCGTTTAAGCAAACTGGTTTCCTTTACCTTTTCTTTTCTAATTTAACTATAATTTTAATAAGTTAAATATGTATATATAAAACAATTAAGTTTTGAAAATACTTTATGCAAGTTCTCTCACCCAAATAGGTTAGATGTCAATATATTTTCCATCATTGCCTCAGAACAAAAACAATTTATAACCTCCTTTGATAACCTGGCCCTGGAGGAAAATCAAATTCTATGCAAATCTTCTCTTGCATAATCTGGCCCATAAACTCCCTTAATCAGGCATTTAGTAATATTCAGCCTTATTATAAATTTTTTAAAATGCATAATTATGTCACTAATAACAAAAGTGAGTACTCATTACCTAGAGTTATGGTTAATCCTGAGAAGCCCCTAGACTGGGAGAATAAGGAGGCATCAAGCAGGATGGGAGAACAGCAAGGGTGATAATAATTGCGAAGATTTATATGGTGTTTTAAAGTTTGCAAAGTACCCTACATGCATCATATCATTTCCTGTCAATAACTCTCTGAGGAATGTGCTATTATTGTTCCCCTGTTAAAGATGGAAAAACTGAGGCTTAGAGGTATTAAGTGATTTTCTCAGCCTCTTATTATTTATGTGTATCAAAAATAAAATTCATTGCCTGACTCCATGGCCAGTGGACTCAGGGTCTACATTACCTCTCCATAGCAATGAATGATGTAGAAAGGCTGAAAATCAAGAGCTAAAATTAGAAGTTAGGAAAGTAACATAGATAATAGAATTCCAGAGTTTTAAAACCGAAAAGACTTTCAAGACCATCTAGTCTAATTCCCTCATATTTTATTTGTGGAAACTGAGGCCTGGGGATGAAACAATTTGAATATGTGTACTTTCAAGAAGGAAAAGTTTATTGAAGCATCATGGCAGAGTAATTGGCCTAAAAACCATACCAAGGAACAAGAAATATGATATATTAAGTTCTTCTGTCTCCATGAGTGAGCAAGACAAAAGCAGGAACCTCCAATGGAAATAACTGTGGAGTTCTTAGCGGAAAGTCAAGTTTCATTTGAGGTGAAGAGGGGAAAAAAGTTTTGAGGGGCAGGAGAAGAAAAGTTCAAGAAATTTAATAAAGCAGATATTTCAAAGCACACATCCAAAGAGCGGAATAGAAGAGATTTTAGAGCAGACTTGGGGAAGAGTGATGCTAATCTGAGTAAGGCTGAAGTTTCAAGATGAGACAATAAGGACTTACAGCTTGCATCCAATATTAATCTTATGTACCCAGGAAGAAAAAATACACAAGAGTTTAAATCACAGAATAGTCACTGGTCAAAGACAAGTTGTAAATTTAATGCTTTTTCTTATGGATCTAGCCCTTTCTGTTTACTGTCTATAGCTAATCTATAACCTATGTGTATACAAATATATATATATATATATATACATGTATATGTGTCTGTGCCTATACAAAAATATGTAATATATGTATATATCAATGAAAAAAAGTCATGTTCACATTTTCTCTATACATTGGTGGCATTCAGTATTCCCCCATGTGCTTTCTGTACATTTCTCTAGCACCCTCATCTTTTTCCCCACAGTCTCTTGATCCCTTTACTTAAAGTCCAGATAACAGCTAAAGAATCAAGGTATAAGGAGACCAGTGGTCCATTTAAAGGTATATTGTAAAGCCATGAGCCAGGATTTCTTAATAGTTGCACAGTCAGGAAAAATCCAACTTAATTCCAGTGTAGGAGAGTGAAAATGAAAAATTTTGCCCACATGTATAATTTCACTGAATTAGGGAAACTAAACTTGCTTCACAAATTAACATCTGCAATTATTTTTTACAGTCCAGGGCACTAAAAAGCTGAGTGGCTTGCCTAACCAGGTCATAGCCAAGACATGTCAAAGACATAACTTGAGGAAAAATTTAATTTCGTACAGGAAGGCCATAAAGGTATTTTTTTGGAGGGGTGAGTTTCCCCTTTGCTAATTGCTCTCATTTTACCAGATTTTCAGGTTATGATGTAAACTCCATAAGCTGGTTTCTACAGTGATGTGCTTTAAATATTCATGATAAAAGAACATGAAGTCTCTGTGGCAGTGTAGCAAGAAGTTACTCTCGGGATAGTGGATCAGGAAAGTGCAGACAACACAACATGAGGGCCGGAAGGAGTGTGTTACCTCTTTGAGCCTTTTTCTTTGATATCATAACACATTTCAGTTTCCTAAAGAGTTTCAAGTTACTAAAGATAGCTGCAAGTGACTGATTCTCTTTTCCCCCCCTGTCTTCTGAAAGCAAAACACCTTCCTTCTCATTCTTTGATGTGTGAAGAAGTCCTGAGAATTACAAGAATGTAATTGTCTACAAAATTAACGGAATTTTCTCCCTCCTGGGATTGCTTACTCAAAAAAAAATTCAAAGAAACAAATGAAGGATTATTTCTTTTTTAGTTTCTGTCATCATGAATAAAACTGGAAAATTTTATACAGACTGCCACTCAGGGTAAGGGTGAGAATGAAGATTCTGAAAGAGGCACTTAAATTTAAGTGGACATATTCTTAATTAGTTTTTGACCTGGAGGTTAGATTTACACAGAAATGTGCCCTGTAGTCAGTGAATTAGACCATCAATTAACTTAAGGTGAAATAGAAAAATAAAATCATTTTGAAGATCAAATTTAGTAGCAATAGCAATTTGGAAGCTTTCATTTGAATTCTCTAGGATCTCCCTGTGGCCATTGCCTGACCCCTCTGAGGTAACATCTGCACTAAAATCCCCAAACACTTAGAAAATGAAATAGAACAATCAGTGATTCAATAATTTCTGACAACCAAATCTATGCTAACTCCATTATTCTTCAATGAAACAAATTTTATTCCTCTTTTCCCTTTTTGCTTCATCCCCCAGATATGGCTCCCCCACAGCATCTTGGCAAGAATTTAACTATTTGACTCAGTGACCACACCAATGTAAAATAAGACCCTTGGGCATCTCTTTGTAAATAGAATTAGCAATTAATGTACAAATAACCAACAAGGAACTCCAAAGAAGAACACAAGTAAAAAGTTTCATCAAGGAATTATATCCTATGATGAAAAAATGAATTTATCTCAGGACCAGAACAAAGAATGAAATGAACAGTGATTTATTGGTATCCTAATGATGTCAGGAAAAAGTGTAGAGTACATTGGTTGGACTCCTTATGACAAACTTTTGAAATAACATAAATGAAACTTGTTTGGTAGTTTTAGATGGGTTGACATCTTTGAAAGGAACTCCTGGATCAATGAAATTGCAAATCAATTTCAGTATTTTAATTGAGCTACGTAAGTCCAACATGCAGGTCTCAGTATATAATCCTAAAAGTCCATTCTGAACCTGAAAAATTAGAATCATTCTGACAACACTATTATTAGCATGATCTCTCCCTCTTTTTCCCTTCTCTTCATCTCAAAACTCCTTGGCATCATCCTCCATTCTTTACATCAGTTTCTGATGAAAAAGTGGTCCTTCTCCTCACTGAGGCCAACTGCTCTATTCATGCCCTTGATATCTTCCTCTCTCTCTCTCCAAGAGATTTCCCCCATAATCACCCTTTATAATCTTCAATCTCTCTCATATACTGCCTCTTCTTTTTAAGTTAAAAACATGTCCAGTTCTTTCCATTCCTCAAAAAACTCTCACTTAACCCTACTATTGCCCCTCAAGCTATTGTCCTCCACCTTTTCACACAAACTCTCAGAAAAAGAAAAATAGACAGATAAAGCTGCCTGTTCTTAATATTTGTACTTCCTCTTTTCACTCCTCAATCGCTTTCACCCTAGCTTGTCATTCATTATTCAAATGAACTTTCTTTAACCAAAGTTACTTCTTAATTGTGAAAGCAAATGCTCTTCTCATAGAACACAGTCTTCTTGACCTCTCTGCAATATTTGGCCTTATTTATCACCCTCTTCTCCTAGATACTCTCTATTACATTTTTTTTTTCAGAAATTGTCCTCTCTTCATTATCTATCTGCATGGTCACTCCTCATTCACCTTTGCTATGTCTCTGTCCATGTCCCATACTCTACCAATGGCTGTATCTCAAAACTCTGTCCTGGGGCACTCTCTATTCTCTATCCATCCTTTCTCACTTGGTGTTTTCATCAGCTCCCCTGGGTTCAATGGCCATCCCTATGCCAATGATTCTCAGATCTATATCCCATACCCTAATTGTCTTCTGAGATCTAATCACACTTCAACAACTGTCTATTAAGCATTTTGAACCAAATGTCCCATAGGAAGATCAAACTCAATAGCTCTTAAATAAGGTTTATCTTTTCTTCTTTTTGGTGTCCTTTTTCTTCTTCTCTCCATTATATATACTTTCTCTCCATTTATCTATGCACATAGATTTATAGACAAATATAGATATAAATACCTTATTCTTATTTTCTCCTCCAAATTCTTCCTATTCTCCCACCCCATTGAATGAGCACAAAATCTCTATACATATGCTTGATCCCAACTTTTCTATCTCTTCTAAAAGATTGCCCACACACTCATGTAATTATCTCATCTATTTCTAATTTTTAATATCAATCTCCTGCTTGTTCCTATACTGCCTATAAACTCCGGTTTTTCTTATGCTTAAAAAAACCTGCACTAGAACTCATCCACTTCTTAATCTATCATCCTATATCTCGCCATCATTTCTCAGCCAAAGTCCTGGGGGGAAAACCATTTACATTCATTGCATCTATTACCTTTCTTTTCACAACCCTTTTCAATATGGTTTCCTAACTCATTGCTTAACTGAAATTACCTTCTACAAACTTACCAGTCATCTCAACTCCCAAATCCAATGGCTTCTTTTTAATCCTTATCCCCTTTGACCTCTGCCATATTTGGCACAAATAGCTATTCTCTCTTCCCAGCTATTCACTCTTCTCTGGGTTTTAATGACCTGAATCTCCCTAACTCCTCCTACCTCTCTGATTGCTCCTTTTCAGTCTCTTTTGTGGATTTTACCCATATATGTGATATTATATATATATATATATGTATATATATATATATATATATATATATATATATACCATAAACCTATTATGAGGGTGTAGTCTAAGTCTTTATCTACCTCTACACTCTTTAAGTTGAGGACCTAAATGTAATGATCATCCCTGTACAGATGATTCCCAAATCCATTTAGCTATCCCTAGTCTCTCCCTGAAGTCCATTTGTGTGCCTCAAAACTGTCTATTGAACATGTCAAATTGAATGCCCATATACATCTCAAACTCAACATGTCCAAAATAGAATTCATTATTTTTTCTCCAAAAACATCAACTGTCTTCCTTACTTCCCTATATCTACTAATGGCAGATCATCCTTCATATTACACAGTTTTGCAATTTGAATATCATCCTTAGTTCTTCACTCTAGGTTATTCCACTATACAATCAGTTGGCAAATATTGTTTCTACCTTGGTAAGTCAACAAGAATTTATTAAGTGCCTACTATGTGGCAAGCACTTAACTGTTCCCTGGAGATACAAGGAAAAATAAAAGATATTCCTTGCACTCAAGTAGTTTATGGTCTAATATTGAGATAACATGTAAACAACTACGTTCAGGTATGAGATGATAGAATACTGGACCAAAGTGATTAATAGGGTGAGAGGATATGAAAGATTTTGTGAAGATAGAAATGACAGACCTTAATGAATAATTGGATATGAGTATAAGAGATTGAGGGGTTCAGAATTATATCTAGGTAAAGATGCCTGGGTGACTGGGAGGGTAGCAATTACCTCCAGAATAATAGAGAAGATGGGGGAGTTTGCAAGAAAAGATAATGAGTTCAGTTTTCGACAAGTTGAATTTAAAGTGTCTGTGGGACAGATTCTGAGATGTCCAATAGGCAGGCAGGGTTGGGAGGCTGGAGATCAGTTAAGTAATTAAAGCTTGATAAGTATATTTGACAACTGTCAGCATAGATAGAAAAGATAATTGAATCTATGAAAAGTCATGGTATCACCAAGCAAAATAGTATAGAAGGATAAGAAGTCCCAAGACAGAGCCTGAATTCTCCTGGTTAGCAAACTTGACCTGGATGCAAAATTAGCAAAAGAGACTGAACAAACAAACATGTAGGAAGAGAACCCAGACAGAGTAGTACACCAAAAATCCTAAAGAATGTCACAGAGAAGAAGGCGATTGTCAAAGTCTATATCCACAACAAACCTCACACACTCACATCTGTCCCTTTCTCTCTCCTTAGAAAGCCACTGCCCTGGGTAAAGCCCTTGATCACTTCCAACCTGATCTACTGCATTAGCTTCCTACCTGATCATCTGGCATCGAGTCTCTCCCCACTCTAACTCCTTCTCCACACAACTGCTAAAGAGATTTTCCATAACACAAGTCTGGTAGCATTACTTTCCCAAATAATAAGCTCCAATGGCTCTCTATGGCCTTCACGATTGAGTATAAATTCTTATGCTGGACTTTTCACAATATAGTTCAAGCCCATCTTACCAACCCTGTCAGACATCAGTTCCCTTCCTACCCTCTGCAGTCAAGCCAAACTGACCTTGCTGTTCTTCTTGTGTGGCATGCTAGCTGACATCTTTTTTGCCTTTAAACTAGTCATTCCTCTTCATTTCTGCCTCTTATAATTGCTTGTTTCCAAAATTCATCACAAATGCTGTTTTATGTGAGGACGTGAGCTCTTTCCTAATGCTCTCTGCCCCTCCATGCCACCACCTCCCCACAAGCTGTTAGTGCAGTTTCAGCCCTCAGAACCACCTTGCATTTATTTCATATTCAGAATTCAGAATGTAAACTCTTTGGAAGTAATGACATCATTTTTGTCTTTGTATTTCCAGTGCCTAGTGCAGAGTAAGTGCTTAGTAAATGCTTATTGATTGATTGGTTCCTCATTCTCCCTCAACTCATTATATCCAATTAGTCACTAAGTCCTGTCCTTTATACTTCAGCATTTCTTGCATATCTCCTCTTTTCCTCCTCACCAATTCACCAAGCTCATTCAGGCCAACACTATCTTATCACTTAGACAATTGAAATGACCTCCAAATTGTTCTCCCTCCATGAATAGGCAATTTTCAGATAAAGAAATCAAAACTATTAATAAGCACATGAAAAAAGTGCTCTAAATCTCTTATAATTAGAGAAATGCAAATCAAAACAACTCTGAGGTATCACCTCACACCTAGCAGCTTGGCTATCATGACAGCAAAGGAAAGTAATGAATGCTGGAGGGGATGTGGCAAAGTTGAGACATCAAGTCATTGCTGGTGGAGTTGTGAATTGATCCAGCCATTCTGGAGGGCAATTTGGAACTATGCCCAAAGGGCGATAAAAGACTGTCTGCCCTTTGATCCAGCCATAGCACTGCTGGGTTTGTACCCCAAAGAGATAATAAGGAAAAAGACTTGTACAAGAATATTCATAGCTGTGCTCTTTGTGGTGGCCAAAAATTGGAAAATGAGGGGATGCCCTTCAATTGGGGAATGGCTGAACAAATTGTGGTATCTGTTGGTGATGGAATACTATTATGCTCAAAGGAATAATAAAGTGGAGGAATTCCATGAGAACTGGAACAACCTCAAGGAAGTGATGCATAGAGAAAGGAGCAGAACCAGAACATTGTACACAGAGACTGATCCACTGTGGCACAATCAAACATAATGGCCTTCTCTACTAGCAGCAATGCAGTTATCCAGGACAATTCTGAGAAACTTATGAGAAAGAATGCTATTCACATTCAGAGGAAGAACTGTGGGAGCAGAAATGTAGAAGTAAACAACTGCTTGATCACATGGGTGGATGGGGACATAATCCGGGATGTAAACTCTAAGTGATCGACCTAATACAAATGTTAATAATATGGAAATAGGTCCTGATCAAGGACACATGTAAAACCCAGTGGAATTGCTCACTGGCTATGGGGAGAGGGGGGAGGAAATGAATCGTAACTATGGAAAAATATTCTTAATTAATTAATTAAATAAAATTTTCAATTAAAAAATAAAACATTAAAATATTAAATAAAAATAATTGCTCTCTCTCTCTTCTCTCCTGTCTTTATTTTACCTTCTAGACAGGAGTTAAAGGGCTATCCCTAAAGCCCAGGTCAGACCAGGTTGTTCCTCTGATCCAGGAGCTCCAGCATTTACATCTAAAATAAGATACCAACTCCTCTACTTAGCACTAAAATCTGGATCTAGACTAGCTTTCCAGATATCCTATACATTACTCCCCTTCCTACACAAATCTATAGTGCTGCCAAATTGGCTTACTTGTTATTCCTCACACATAGCATTTTTCTCTCCCAATGCTGAGCTTCACAATAGGTCATCTCTTGTATCTGAATGTACTCCTTCTTCATCTCTGCCACTTAGAATTCCTAGCTTCCTTCAAGATTCAGCTCAAGTACCATCTCCTACATAAGACCTTTCCTATCCTCCTTCCAGAGGTTAGTGTCTCCCATCCACCATTAAATTACCTTGTATTTACTTTGTGTGTGTGTGTGTGTGTGTGTACATTCCAGTTATTCCCCCAATGAGCTCCTTGAGAGCAGAGACTGCTTTGTTTTTATCTTTTCTTTGCACCCCCAACACTCAACACAGTATTTAGAATATAATAGGTGCCTGTTGATTGACTAATACAAGAAAGACTATAGTTACTTATGCATTAATGGATTCCAAGGAAAATGTTACATCCAGAACAAGCATAATTGACCCCATGAAGACAACAAAAATCTTAGTAGCTTCCTCCATTCATCTCAATTTTCTTCTTCCTACTATCTCTTTCCACAGGTCATCCCACTCCTCCTGCCACTGACAGAGAAAGATGTCACATAAATATATTTATGTTTGGGCACACTACACACACACACACACACACACACACACACACACACACACACACACACACACATGCACACACTAACATAATTTACAGTATGATCAAATATCCTTTCATCTACTATATAGGGAAGGGGTTATCTCCTCTAATGATGCATGTCAAAGTAAATATTGCATATGTTATTTTATCACTTTATATATACATATACATTATTACTTAACATTCATTAATAGGCTATTTAAAAAGCAAAAATCTAAGTGTTCTCTTTAATAAGGAAGGAAAAAGTTTGACTAGCTGGTCCTAATAACCTTTATAGCACATATACAGTTAAAACATTGCCACCTTTTCTATGCCATCCAACTTTCTATTTTTTGTGTATGGAAAATAAGCAATGTGGTTAATGTCTAGCTTTCTTAAATCATTTTCTTAAGCTCTGGTTTATTCTGTTTTAGATTTTTTTTTTGGTTAATCAGATGCTTCTCTATTTTTCTACATTTTCATTTTTATTAAACAAAATAGCAGAACTTCAATGATACCTGATAATATTCCTAATTGATATGCAAGCTTTACTACAGTAGAAATTGTATTACAAAGCATTAATGTGTAATTTAATCTAAACTAAATCTATTATCATGGACTTGCAAAGTAATCAGCTGTTAATATAGTTGATGATTTGATATACCTAGAGAAAGAGAGATGGAGAAGAAACACAATAGAGGCTGTGCTAAACACCAATTTGACAAAGAGTATTATTAGCCTAGATAAGTTAATATATAGCCTGAAGAATCTTCAAGGGGTGGGCAAGGGAAGTAGCATTTGTTTATCGCCTACTATGCACGAGGCACCATGTGCTAAGCACTTTATAAAAATTAACTTATTTGATTCTTGCAGTAGTGTATAATTGAAAATCTATTACCCTAAAAAGAAGAACTACATTGCCCAGGAGCCCACTGACTTCCCTCCTTACTTACTTCCTGTAGACAGGGGATATTGGGCGGGGACATGGAGGTCCCATGATCTTTGGCATGATGACAGTGAGCATGGTGGTGTTAAGGGAGGCAAATGAACTGGCTAATCAGCTATGGGCACATGGTCTTTATTTTTGTATCCCTTTATTCTTTTATTTCTAATGATCTCCTAATCTCCTAATATATAATAAATCTCCTAAAATATAATACTTTTATTATCGTACATTAATTTTAACTTTTATAGTAATGACAACTTTGAAAGGCACGGGCTATTATTATCCTCATTTTACAGCTGAAGAAATTAAGTCATGCAGAGATTAAGTGGCTTGCCCAGAGTTACCCAGAAAGTGAATATCTGTCAAATTTGAACTGAGATCTTCCTAATTCCAAGCTTAGTACTCTCTCCACTGTGCCACCTAGTTGTGTTGGCATGAAGTGAAAATATTGAGAATATTATCTGAATAATTAATGGGTTTTAAACATATTTTAGAGAAAAGATGTTTGAGGAATATGTATTTTTCCATATATTTACAGTGATTAAATTTACCAGAATATTACACCCAAGTCATTACTAAAACACCCATATTTTTGCCTATGTTAGTCCCAGACTATTATACTAGCTGATATTTGTACTTTAAGGTTTGGAAAGTACTTTAAATACATTATCTCATTTGATCCTCAAAACAACCCTGCATACATTTCCTCTCTTACTTTCTCTGTCCCATTCCTGCCCTGATTTTTTGACTGTCAGGAATTTGGCTTCAGATTATGAGAGAGAAGTAGGTAGAAAGAGGTTGCAGCACTGGACCCATACAAAGACATGTAAGTGCCCATGCCTATTTCTACCATGAGTCAATTCTTTTTGGCAAGGTCACTTGATTAAATTTACTGCAATATAACAAATTTGGAGGAAGAAATGGAGTTTTGTTGATTGGTTGGGGACTCATAGCTAAGTTCTACTTTAGGATATATCTACAACTCCATACATTTCTGAATAAGAAATTGTCCCATGTTCCGTGACCCATAGAGAGAGCCAGAACTGAGGAGAGAAAGTCACTGACACTACCAGGTTCAGAGAAAGAAACTTCTACCTCTCTATGGGCAGGAAGAAATTTCCAGGGTAAATGTGGAAGATCCCATTAAGTCTCTAGCAATGCTATCCAGAAGTAATATGAAGATGAAATGTAATTTGCAGTGGTCAGACATAAAATGAAACTTGCTTAGGATAAGTGTTGGAGTTGATATTTGAACCATTGGTTTATTTTAATTCCAAGACCAGTTTATTCTCCTTTACACCACACTGCTCTCACTCTTCTACTATGTTTTTGTCTGTCTCTCTCTCCAATATGAACATGTATTCCCTAAAACATCAAATTCCTCAACAATCAATGAAAAACACTTTTCAGGGTCATAGAATAATTTCCATTATTCTTTTTTTTCTTTGAACATTTTGTGAGCAAGTTTCAATCAAAGTGATTTCATTCATCAAGGGGCAGCCTGAGGGCAAGTCATGGGTCTTCAATAAGATCTCCTCATCTTATCCCTATGTATCTAATAATAATTCCTTTCTTTTTTCAAAATTCTTTCATCTGTTATCACTAAAAGGGTGCTCAAAAGAAACACATTAATGACTCAAGTTTTCTCCTCAATTGAAAACGTGGCTTAATTTTGTTGTTATGTGTCATAAAATGGCCAGTCTATTCACCTACAAAGAGTTAAAAGAGTTTAACAGCATAAAATAAATCTAGAGATAGTGAAACTATTTGAGCAGAAAGTTGTAATTTTCAATCTTTATTGTAGAACAGGAAGCCATGGTGAAATGAAGCAGACTAACAATAAAATAAGACTTCTGGTTGAATTGTATTGATCTATTTTTCTAGACTGTTTTTAAAAACTGATTCTCAACATGTAAGTTTAGCCCCTTAGAGCTAATCAAGGTGCATAGGTGTTTGCCTTTAGATTATGGGTTGCAGAGGGAAGAGAGGCTTGGGGAGAAACTCACATTTATTTCTCATATCTTTCATTGGAAGTTTTATTTCTCTTACATAACTGCCTAAAAAAATTCCTGTTAGTTTTACTCCAATTCAGGAATTTTATCAGACTGTTAGTTTATGAATATTTTAGGAAGATTTTTAGTATAATTTAATGATTTTATATAGTATTGGGTAGACTATAATCACAAAATGACTATTTAGTTCATTATTTTACAATATAACTCTATTAAAAAAATATTTTATAGTATTTTGATATTATTTCAAAAGAAATGGCAGCAAGAGTTTTAATACTACATTATTTTTTAAATAATTTTTCACAAATACCAGATTCATAATTTTTCACATTATCCAAAATAGAATAATTTTAAACATTTTTAATTTAATTAAGCATTAAGAGAAAATTTAAATGTATTAACATTAATGATTAAAACATTTTTAAATTTAAACATTAAAATAAACTTTAAATTTATTAACATTGATTTTGATGGTTATATATATGAATAATATTTTTTAAATGCTAATGTTATTTTAGCATAATTGGTTTGCCAAAAGTTATAATTGGGTACTTTTCTCAGTAATCTTTACTTTTGTTCTACCATTGCCCTGGATTTTAGGTTATAATCAAAAGTGCTTCTGAGTTTTCTTCAGTCTCCAAAATTTCCCTTGCTTCCACCTTCTGCCCACCTATTGCTATCACCCTAGTTCAAGACCTCATTATTTATTATTAGCTAAACGCTTCCTAACTGGTCTCCCCATCTCCTCTCTCTAATTTCCCCAACTCATCTTTCACAAGATTGCCAAATTAATTTTTCTACTGTATAGGTCTTCGCATTCACCTGCTCAGGATGTCAGTGTCCCCATTAACTATTAAATGAAATATGTGCTTCTTAAGCTTACATTAAAGTCCCTTATTAACCTTGACCTTCTTTACCAATTTTCAGCTTTTTTTAATAGTATTTCCTTTTGAGTACTTTGCAGG
This sequence comes from Monodelphis domestica, assembly GCF_027887165.1. Taxonomy (NCBI): domain Eukaryota; kingdom Metazoa; phylum Chordata; class Mammalia; order Didelphimorphia; family Didelphidae; genus Monodelphis; species Monodelphis domestica. The sequence goes on from NC_077229.1 coordinate 188,232,266, forward strand.
ATAGATTACTTTGATATACTTTTCACCACATTGTAAGTTATCATCTCTCTGACAACTCCAGGTGATCTATTCTTTTCCTAGTGATGTTTTAAGATTTATATACAAATTGCCCTCAACCAAGTAATCAGAGTTTTGCAGAAACTGGCTTTTCAGTTCAGTCTCAAAGTTAGACAGATCTGTTGGTTAGATCCTACTGCATTCTCAGCCTGTTGGTCAGTGTGTCCAGATAAGCCTCATCCTAAGAGCTTGACCTTCACCACTATTATCATAGCTTTGGTCAAACATAGTCAGGGGTATCCTCGAACTTGTGTTTAGGGCCCTGAACCAAAAAGACTGTAGTGGTAATATCTGTTGGTTAGGGCTACAAAAATAATGGCTTAACTTTCCCAAGAATCAGGGTATAATTTGATGGAGGTCCAGGTTGCAGGGTTCAGGCCCAGAGGACAAGATCTAAGTGTTGCTTCAATTTGAAGTGCCCAAAGAGACCACTATACGTGCCCAGATAATTCACCAACCAACTTAGATGTTTTTAAAGATATTTTTATAAAAGATGGAAGCCAGGGCTGGCAAAAGAGGATTAATACAGGTCTGTATTTCATGATACCATAAAAATAGTGTCAGTAGTTCTGAAGCTCAAAATGTTCAGAAATTGGCAAAACTAAAACACTGAAAACAACAAAGAGAGCTGATTTTGGTATATGGGACAGATAGAGGATCAAAAAAAAAGAGAGATGTTAAATTAGCTATTCCTCATGGCAGAAGTGATAGTAGCTGAGAAGAAGAAGATCAAGAAACTGAAGTCTTTCTTCCTTCTAGTTTCTGCCAAAGGGTTAAGAAATTTTAAAATGCCTTATTGAACAACTAGAAAAGGAAATTGTAATCAAAACATGGCTTTAGCAAAAACAAGCCTGAATTATCCAGTCCTTTCTTGGCAAGGTTACTCAGTTGACAGATAAGAATTCTGTTGATATCATTTTTTAGCAAAGCTTTTGATCAAGTATCTCATGCTATAAAGACATGCAATTTAAATAAGAGTTCAACTAAAAAGATTAGGAATTGATTGAATAACCTAAGTAAAAATGGTTCCATGATAACATGTTTCCAGTGCATTGACCCAGGGATCTTGGTCCTGTATTACTTAACCTTTTTATAAATGACTTGGAAAAAGCCATAGTTGGCATGGTTGTCAAATTTTCAAATGACCTAAACATAAGACACTTGGAAGATGAGTTAGACTGAAAAAATAGATCTTGACAGGGTAGTAAAGCATTGCAATGAATTAAGACAACATATAAACAGGATAAAGTTAAATACTTTGCTTGGGTTCATCCAAGTTCCTAGGTACAAGATAGGGGCGATATGGGTAAATAGCAATTTGAAAAAGATAGAAAGGTTTTGTTTCACTTCAGGATCAATATGAATCAGCAAACTGATAAGACGGTCAAAAATGTTCATGCAATCTTAAACTGTGTTAAAAGTAGCATTGCTTCCAGAAGAATGAGATAATATAATTCCTCTCTAACCAGCCATGGTCAGGCAACATTTAGAGTGTTGTTTTCACTGCTGGCCACTGAAGTTTCTAAAAGAACATTGTTAAGCTACACAGTGTAAAGAAGAGAGCAACTGAGGTGGTGAACACCCTTAAGTCTATTACCGTGGCACCTTGGTACTCATCATTAATTCATTCCAGTAAACAACTCAAGTACCAAAAGGTCAAGTACCAAATAAATTTTTCCCATAGAGAATAAGGTAAATTGAATTAATCCTTTCCAGACACCTAGAAAATCCAGATTTTATAAGGCACTACCTGCATTAATGGAATTTTATTTTACTAAATGCACATTAGTAACACATAGAAATAAATTTAAAAACAATAGTTTATTAAATAAAATAATTTAAACAATTTTACCTGTATTGGCCTAAGTGTGGAGAAGAAATGGTTATTGTCTGGAAGAGGAGTCCCCCTTCTATAATATCTGAGGACAACTGCCCTTCTGGAGTTCTTTCTCTTTCTCTTTTCTGTCCTTTATCACCACTGGTTGCTATCTAAGATTCACCAGGTATGAGCTTCACAAGAAACTTACCAATCCAATGACTGGTTTTTTCTGCATTTCAAAACTCCTCTAAAGTGGGCAATGGTCTGGTCATTTAACAAATTTAAAGTCTGCTTGTTAAAACTTTATCAGGGTGACCTTTTTCAATAGTTTTGCACTTTCACTCACTTTGCACATATTTCTTTGATTAATGAAGTGGGGACATCCTCCTTTGCCTTCTCCTCACCTGAAGAAAATTTCCCTCACCACTAGCTGTGGCTGCTTCCTTTGCATTTCCTGCAACTCCTCAGTGGTGAGTTCTTCTTTGTGCTCCTGAACAAACTAATGTTGTTTTGTCTTGTCTGGAGGGGGCACCCACTTCCCAAGATCAGAATGCCAACAAGTTCCAGCAAGCATGTCGAGTGCCAAGCAAACAGTGGATATCCTGACAATCTTTTTTCTCATCAAAATGTGTCAAATACCAAATTTAACAAGTTCTGAAACCATCAAGTACCAAGGTTTGACCATATAGACCTAAGAATAGGGTCATTTAAAGGAACTAGAGAGATTTAGCCTGAAGAGGAAAAAACTCAGAGGGAATGGGACAGCTACCTTTAAATATTGGAAACATTGCCCTGTTGAAGAGGCATTCTTAGAGGGCAGAATTCAGTGTAACAGATGGAAGTTGCAAAGGGAAAAAATTAGGGTTAATATCAGGGCAAACTTTAGAACTGTCCTAAAGTGGAATGGGGTGTTTCATAAAGTAGTGAATGGAGCTCTTCCTCATTAAAGTCTGCAAACAGAGGTTGAATGATTACTTGGTAGGTTGTAGTAGGAATTATTTAGTGACATGGATTAGACTAGACAGCCATTGAGGTCCCTTACAACTCAGGAATCCTATGAGTTTATTCACAGAATGATCAACAGTTGATCATCATGTCCAATTAATGGAAATGCTTTTGGAATGGTCAATGGATTTTTTTTTTAAGTAAAGAGGTAATTTACATGAAGGGGAATCAAATAAAGAAGCACATTTATCAGTTTTGTGGAGTGGGAAAGGCAAAAGAATGAGTAAAGATCTAACAATAATCCCATTCAGATTTATATAACAACATGTGACTAGCATGCCAGCTTTCCAACTATAAGTTATATGACTTCATTTTCTTCAATGCCACAAAATAATATATTCTGGAGAATATTTTGTGCTTTAGGAGCTTCAGGAACCTGAGAGTAGTTAGAATAGAGAAAAAATACTTGAGTGAGGATCAAAAGAAGCCAAAATTAAAAGTAATATTATTATACCAATATACAAAAGACCACCAGGACAGAAGATGGAATTAGATGAGAATACAGATCACCAACTTGTTATGAAAACACAATATCATAGGGAAATGTCTTACAGTTATCTGACATCAGATGGTATTCTTTCTCTTCCAAAAGCAGAGTAGGTATTAAATTTGGGGCTTGCCTTGATTATAACTTGATCTTTCCAGAGAAGAAGGAAATTAAAATATGGGGTATGTAACTATCTAGCATTAGATTAAAGTTTAATGAGAATATTTTATAGATATACACTTTCATTATAAATACTGCCAGAAGTTCATTTTTCTTAAAGTTAATGTAAATTTGTTATTCCTAAAAAAAGAATGGAATAATTCTACAAACCACTTGGTTTTTATTATTAACAAAGTTAGTATATAGTTTTTTTTTTAAGTACATTGTTTTAAAAATACCTTAGCTAAGAAGCTAATTGGTTATAGACTATCTTCTTTGCCAGACACACTATTAATCTTCTTAACAGTTGATCATGATGTCCAATTAATGAAAGTGCTTTCAGAATGTTCAGTGGATGATTTCTTCAAAGCAAAGGGATATTGTACATGAAGGTAATCAAATAAGGAAACAGGTTAATCAACTTTTTGGAGTGGTAAAGGTAAAAGAATGAGTAAAGGTCAAATAGTTATCCCATTTGAATTTGCATACCAAATCCATCATGGCCTGATTGCTGTTTATAAAATAATAACATACAAGAAATTTTTTTCAAAACATTTATTCCATTAGTCACAGCCTAAACCGATATAGCATTCATTAGTCACAGATGCCAATAGTTATTAGCAACATCCTGAAGGCATTTTCATCCTTAATATCTGTTACACTCTTCATGCATTTTAATTATAAATTAAAAGCAATGCAAATATTATAATCAAAGAAACTGAAATCATTTTTACTTTCTGAAATACCACATTAAAAAGCACGTTAGTTACAGAAATTCACATCAGCTGAATCACCTGAAAAAATGCAACATCTCATTATCATTACACCTGCAGGAGACAAAAAAAAATTTAAATAGGTCTAAATTTGTCATCACACAAAATCACACTGGTAAATATTTCTAAACAGAGTTTTACATATTCTAAGGTGGAAAAAAGTAGCAATTTTTATAAATTCATTAAATATTCAAATTACTCAACATTCAAATGAACTCAAGAAAATAATATATTCTGAAGTTTTCTTTAGCAGTTCATTTTATACAATTTATGTTTTTCACATAAATAATAATGAATATTTAAAACTTGAGAGATTCAAAGCAAACATTTTTGTTCAATTGTTTAAAGGCAGGAGGACATAATGTATCAAGGAGTCTTACCTTAGAGTGAGAAAAACTTTCCCCTGATGCCTAGTGTTTGGTCAGCCAAAGGAAAGTTATTTAAATTATGATTGTACCCTAGAAACTAAAACTAAGAATAATAGCAGATTTGCATTAGTAAAAGGATTCTCCTCACCAGAGAGTTCCTAGTGAAAAAGAAACAACCTCAGTTGTTTGAAATTCCTGAGATAGCTGGGAGAATAGGCCTAGAGATGGGAGGTCCTAGGTTCAAATTTGACCTATCATTCACTAGCTGTGTGACCCTGGGCAAGTCACTTAAGCCCCATTGCCTAGCCCTTACCACTCTTCTGCCTTGGAACCAATTCAGAGTATTGATTCAAAGAAGGAAGGAAGGAAGACTCCAAACAATATTGATGATGACATAATCTATCTAGTAAGTTAATGTAATGATATCTTCTGTGTTTTGTACTTACTTTTACCATTTCCCAAAACTTGATTAACCAGATGCTCAGGGGGAAAAACTTTTTTTTAATTTTGTTTAATCACATTTTCTGATTAACTCGGAGACTTAGGAGAAAATAACCAATTTTTCCAACCCTTATTGTTGCAAATCTATGTAAAATGTATCAGTATACATTCCTGCCTTAGTAGGGATATTAAATTAACATAATTGCCTTTTTCTTCAATAATGCCAAGATATTACAGGACATTAAAGTCATCAACAGTTTTATGTGTGTGTGTGTGTGTGTGAATGTCCTCCTCACTGAAGAAAGTGTGTCAAAAAAATTCTATTTAAATTTTATTTAGTTTAGTACTAATTAGTTCAGAATCCTGAGCATTTGGGATAAGTCAATCATTCATTTTCAATTTACTAATTCACAGAATAGCATGAAGAATATTAAAGCTTGAAGGTACTTCAATTGCCATCTAATCCAATAGCATCATTCTGCAAAGAAGTTTTGACCACATTCTCTATAATGTCAATAAAGAAAGAATTACACCTAAACTATGAAAGTGTAAATCAGAAGAATTTCAAACTATATCCAATCTCTGATTGTATTCTTATGGGCATGGGGGAAAGTGGCAGAATATAGGCCTTATTCAAAACTTATATAAATAAAATTCCAAAAGAGAAACAAACAAACAAACAAAAAAAGACCAAAAAAATGGGAGGTAATGCTGTATAACTACAATGACCAAGCTTGATCCCAGGAGAAAGGATGAAGAAATAAATTACCCTCTTATCTTTGGAGTGGTGATGTGAAATGTCACCCACACTACCAAATGTGGTCATTTTGAGAGTTTCCTTTGACCTTCCCTCCCTTATATAGTACACTCCTTTACAGAAAATACTTGCTCAGAAAGGAACAGAGATCAACTTCTCTTTAAATCAAACCCCTTGTAAAAGAAGAAACAGCAAATAAACATGGTTTAAATAGAGCAGGAAACTCTTCAGGGTAGCAATGCAAACGAACAGCAATCAGGCAGGGGAGAGAAGTGGAAAACAGATAGCTTCATCTTGTCTCACACTATTGCAAACAGGTAAAGGCAGACAAACAGCAACATTCTGTAAAGAAATTTTGGAAGGAAAAAGGAAAACAAAACTCTCTCCTTAAGCGGGTCAGTGAGCCAGAGGAAGCTCCAGCTGCTCTCAATTATATTCAGATTGGGGTTGCATCATGGCCTTTCCTTGCCATGAGCACATTGTTGGTGGCACCCAAGTCTCACTGTCCATCACCCACTCTCCTCTCCGTGGAGAGCCAGATTTCTCATACCCCTCCGGGCTTCTACCATCCATGACTCTTCAGTCACTTTCTCGAACCAGGAAAAACCATACAACCCATCTGCCTCCTTGCCAATGAGCAGCTTCTCAAATACTGCTGAAAGTCACTTTAATCTCTCCTTGCCCCAGGCAACTCCAAAATGAGAACTTTTCAAGCCTCTCATCTGCACTGGGAGCAGAGTTTTCTCCCCAGGAATTCCCTATGCTAATGAAATCCCAGGCCTGGACATATATAGGCACATGCATCTATGTGTGAGCTTACATGTATGTGCATATAACACACATGTAAGTTATAGGCATTGCTACATATAACATACAATAGTTATACGTGTATGTATATATCCACATATACACTCATTTATGTATTCTCAATGGACTATGTAATCACCTATAAATATTTCAAGGCAGACTGTGAGAACTGTTCTGATAAAAGCAAAATGTATAGGCATTTCATTCCATTTGATTTCCATTTCACAAACACTGATTACACACCTTTAGTCCATTCATTCTACAAGATGCTGAGAAAACCACGACAAAATGAAAGCGCCTGCACTGGGAGATCTTGGCGTCGGCCTTGGGATTAACACAAGGACATAGCCTTTAATGCTGCCTCTCATTCTAAACCTGTGGAAATGCTCTGAAGAAAAATAAGGTGATTTCATAAAGGTGAGAGGATTAACCTAGAGACCTTGAGGCCCGAACTAAAATTCCTTTATAATTAATTTTTAATAGCTGAATTTACCACCACTGTGTTTACCAACTAAGATTGTTTTAAATCATTTCTACACATCTAAAACACTTGAATTAGCATCTATATTACTTCTCAAATATGGACTTAACTTGGCTGTTGATAGTCTTGCTATAAAAACATGCTGGGGGGGGGGGGGGAGGTAGGAGCCATATTTTCACTGCAGTCTGGGAAGTTACCCATATGGAGAATGTAGTTCAAGGACATTTGATAATTATAATGATAAATATTTGTATTTCAATCCCTGTTTAAAACAGGACAGCAAAAAAAAAAAAAAGCTATAAAATAAAACAAAATGCAATGACTCATTATGAGTTAGGGAAATGGAAATGAGTGGGGCCAGTAACTGATCCCATAGTATCCATTTTTTAGCTGATAAATGAAGACCTAGAAGTAGGCTCAATAGGGGAAGTAGGTTTAGAAGGAGATATAGTTGTGAAAGACAAGAAGAGCTGCCATTGTGTGAGCAGTGTGGGAGACTTATGGAGAAAGTGTTCCATGTTAAAAGATTGTCAGATGGATGAGGCAAAATCACTAGCAAGGAAAGAGCTTACCAGAAAAATCCATCTGCCAGAATGAACTTCATCACGAACCAATACATGATCTGCAAGGGAAGAAAGAATAACCTTTAGGGGTCATAAATCCATAGAATCATAGATTTAGAGTTTGAACTAACCCTTAAGGCTGTCTAGTCTCTGGGTAATGGAATCATAGATTTCAAGCTGGAAGGGATCATAGAAGTCATTGAATGAAACCCTACATTTTACTAATGAGAAAACCTAGGCACACAGATTTTAATGGATTTTCCCAGAGACCATGTAGCTGGTGCAGAAGCATATATCATCACCAAGGTGTCCTTTGTGTTATAAGATTCAAAATCTGAGGTCACTGACCATTCCCTCCTATCATTCCATCTCTTCCTATGGCTCACTGACCCTAAAACCATTCTTCTTCAATTATTTCTATTCTTTCATTTAATCTCAATACTCCTCAGTCTTCACAAGGTGATTCCCTGTCTCATCATTCAACTGAAACTGGTCTATCCAAAGTGAACAAAAATCTTTTAATTACCTGATTTGGTTGTTTCTTTCTAGATCTAACTTTCATTTCCTTCTCTGCTGCATTTGATACTGTTGACTACCCTCTCCTCAATTCCCTCTCCTGTCTTGGTTTTCATGGTATTCCTCTCTCCACCTATTCTACCTACTTATCTGCCCACTCCTTTTCTATCCCCTTTACTGGTCCTTCCCTTATATTATGCCTCCTAATTTTGTGTGTTCCCCTAGAACTCTGTCCTCTTCAGATCATACTGGTTTAATTGCCATCTCTATGCTGATGATTTTTAAAGTTATACATCCATTCCCTAGCTCTCTGCATGACCAATTGCTTATCATCCATTTCAAATGGAATGTCCCAGGGACATTTCAAACTCAATATGGCAAAAACTAACCTCATTGCCTTTCTTCTCAAATTCACCCATCTTTCAAATGTCACTAAATCTGTCAAAGGTACTATAATTCTTCCACTCAGGTTCATAACCTCAGCATTATCTTTGATACCTCATTCTTCCTTACCCCATATAACCAATCACTTGTAAAATCTTTCTGCTTCTATCTTCCCATTTCTCATACCTGGCCCCTCGCCTCTGCTTATACAGCTACCATCTTAGTTCACTTCTTGCCTAGACTATTGCAACAGCCTCTTAATTGATCTGCCTGCCACAAGTCTGTCCACATTTCAATCCATTCTCCACATCGCTGCCAAAGTAATTTCCCTTAAGCACAGATCTGATCATGCCACTTCCCTACACGATAAATGTCAGTGGCTTCCTATTTTCTCTAGAATCAAATATAAACTAGCTTTTAAAGTCATTCAAAGTGCTACCCCAATCTGTCTTTCCTTCCTCCACTCTGTGATCCAACCAAAATTGGTCCGCTCTCTGTTCTTAACACAAAACACTCCATTTTCTTTCCCTGAGCTTTTGTGATGAATACCCACCATGCTTGGAATGAACCCCCTTCTCATCTTAAGACTTATAGACTCCCCCCTTCCCTCTTCATTCACAATGCAATGAAAGGACACACTCCTATATAAAAATTTCCTGATCCCCTCAACTGTGATTTACCTTTCTCAAATTATTGGATATTTAACTACTTTGTATTTAATTGTATCTATTCTCTCCCTTTCTGTGATGTGTGTGTGTGTGTGTGTATACACCTGTGTGTAAATGTCTTTTCTACACAGAGCATAAGCTTCTTTGGTGCAATGTTTGTTTTATTCATTAAATTCACATTCATCCCACGTAATCAACCTGTTAGGAAGCCCTGTGAATATGTGGGACAAATGTGTTTCTACCTTCACAACCTATTGGTATATACATTCTCTTCTCCCCACTCACATAGCAGGTCCTCCTGGACTCAAGCATGGACAATTATACAATTATACAAGCATGGACAACCTTCTTATTAATCTTCCTGCTTCAGCTCTAGTTCATTGTCCATTCATTTGCCAAAGTGATCTTTCTAAAGCACAGATCTGACTGTATAGCCTCATTATTTCCTAATTAATAAGTTCTAGTTATTTTCTTTTACATCCAAGATCAAATATAAAATCTTCTCTTTGGCTTTTAAAGCCCTTCTAAGTCTGACTTCTTCCTGCCTTTATTCATTTATTTATTTATTTGTTAGTTATTCTTGCACTCCACTTGTATCTTTTATTATTTATATTTACCTGAATGCTTCCTAAATTCTTCAATCCAGTAACATTAGTCTTCTTGTTATTCCATTCACTTAACACCCCATGCCTTTTAACTGCCTGTCCCCCATGACTAGAACATTCTTCCTCCCTTCTACTTCCTAGATTCTGATTTCTTTCAAGATTCAGCTGAAATTCTACTTTCTACAGGAAGCCTTTCCCAGTTTCTGCCCACTGCTAGTGTTCTCCCTCTGAGATTACTTCCAATTTATACTGTAGATGTTGTATGTACATAATTATTTACATGTTTTCTCTCCCATGAGGGACTGAGAGCTTTTTGAGGACAGGGAATGTTTTTCCTCCATTCTAGCCCCAGGGCTAAGCACATTAATTACCTGGTACATAGTAAGAATATATATATCACAAATAGGGCCCATTTGTACTCCTAGTACCTAGCATGACATCTAGCACATAATATGTACTTACTTAATAGCTGTTTATTGACTAATTGGTTAACCAAAGGAAGTGACCATTAATTAATCATGAACCAACACGAGACCCTTTTATTTACATTAAACCTGACCAACAGAAGAATCCATCTCCAAAAGTGGAACCTCTGTCATTACTATCATTTATGTCCATGTTGGCAAATCTATGGCACACATTCTAGAGGGGATTGCTCCCTTCCCCCTCTCCACCATACCTGAGGACATCACCCACCCCTCTGCCCAGAAGCCCAATGGTAGCACTTATCCTTCCCCTGTCTGGGGTAAGGGGGTTGCTCACATGTGGCATGAGGATGTAGTTTGGGCACCCAGTCTCTAAAAGGTTCTCCATCACTGATTTAAGTCCTCTGAAAAATCAACTAATCAATCAATTAAAAACTCCTAAATCTGAACTTTGTATTCTTTTTAATCCTGCTATGGGATTTTGTTTTTTTGTTTCATTATTACCAGTCAATGTAAAAGCACCTGAGTTTACTCATAGATAATTTAAACTTAACTCAGTTGTATCTCCTACCAAGCAGAAATGTTTATAAATTTATAAGTTGTCTTTGGTGGATATTGGCTAAAATTCATAATACAATTTTTCTTCTACACAAATACTTATAAAAGTTGGGATCTGATATAGTCTCCAAAACCAGAATTCTAGCCCCTTTGACAAATTGCCTGTCTAGAGATATCCATGTAAGGGAATGGAAAAGATATGAGACTTGAAACTAAATAATTTAGAACTCCATCAAGGAAGATTATGGAAGGAAATGGCACTAGTGAAAATGAGTAGAGGATACCAGTGAACTGGGTCTTGGACTATCTGGCTCAAAATGTAAAAAACATCATGGGGAACATTGGGAAACGGACTTTGGTTCTGCACTCCCAAGTCCTGGTCTATGTCACCTCAAAGAAGACCAATATTGAATAGTTTCACTTAGAATGATTTTTTTCCATCTTCTCTTAGTACTTTCACTTGACCTATGCTATATTCATTGGTACTGTCAAAATGAAAATTAAAATGAATTTTAACTAAACAAAGCCTTAAAATTCTTGTAGTATAAGTCATACAAGTGTTGGAATCAAAGAGATTCCATTTGGGAAAATATACTAGCTAAGAAAATGGCTTGCCCAGATTATTTGCATGTCAATTTTACCCTCTCACTAGTTCTACATTATAACTTTGTCTTTTTAACTAAAAAGTTAAATCAAAAAGCATAACTGTGACTTCTTACACAAAAGTAATATGGAGCAATGTTAAGCTTGGGAAATTCAGTTCCAATTCAATATCTAAGCCTCTCAAATACTTCCTTCACACACATTTCCAAAAAAACAGAAGTTTGACTCTAAACACATCTGACTATAAAAGCAGAAATATCTTGCTCTTAAAATCAAGGCCTTTGATAAAGCATGTCTCAGAAAAGCCTGCTTCACTAGGGAATTGCTTCTAGGAATTAACCAGAACAAAATCCTGATTAAGCATCTAATTGGCTTATCTATTGATGGAAAGAAAAACAAAGTTCAGGACTCTACAGACTGACACAGGCAGAACAACAAGGGCTTCGTGATCAGGAAAGGAAGATGTTTAAGCCATTAAAAGCAAAATTCAACAAGGTGAAGCCTAAAGAAGGAAATAAAAATGAAGAAACTATTAAGCCAGACATTCCAGCTCAGCCATCCATGAGCCAGGTAGTATATGGGCAATGTTGAACTCAATCGTATATACTAGCTGTGTGTTTGAAATGGTTCATGGAAATGAGGGTAGTAGAGTGGAAGAATGCTCAAGGCTTCCCAAAGTGAGATTGTCTAGCACCATCTGTCCAAACTGTCTCTTGTTCTTTTATAGTTTATTTTCTATATCTGTCCATTTACTGATATTTTCCATGTATGCATCGAAGGACTGAGAAGCTTTAAATTATATCAGAAAGAGAAAGCAAAAAATTCTGGTGTGGGTTTTAATATGGGACATCACTTTAAAGGGAAGTTGTTCCAGTTTTTTCAGAGATTGTGTTGTCTTTCTTTCCAAGAATTTCCACCAATCTTATCATAGAACAATGCTCATTCGCTGTACAGGTCCTTTATCAACTCATCTGGATGCGGATGGAGCAAAGTGGGATGGGGTCACATTAGTCAACTACATTGTATCACAGTATTTTTTATTCAACGAGCACATAATTCTTTCTCACTAATTATGTTTGTTACTATGACATCTGGCATAAGTGAAATAGAAAGGAAAAATAAAATTTCAAGCCTGAACATTTTTGGATTGGGCGGAGAGGGGTGTAGAGAATGATGGGCAGGATGCTGGAAAAGAATCCCCCAGGAGAAGCCATATGCATACATTATAAGAATATTAACTTGCAATAATCATTAGTTTCTTAGCTGAACACACATTAGGAGAGTCCAAAGCAGTGAACCTGTACAACTCAGGACAACTATGTTTCATTTCAATCCTTCATCTGCGTGCAGTCTTAATGTGCTAGGCACTGGGGATGCAAAGGCATAAATGAAACTTTCCTCTTCTGACCAGATAACATGTACAAAAATAATACAAAATATACAATCAAATAAATCATAAAATAATATCAAGAGGAAAACTCTAACAACTGAGAAAATCAGGAACTGCCTCTTCTAGGAGAGAGCACTTGAGCTGAACTTGAAAGGAACGATGAATTGAAAAAGACAGCTAGAGACAGAAAGGCATGGCAAAAAAGCCCAGTTTGGCTGGAACAGAAAGTGTGAAGGGCCATAAATGATTACCAGTCTGGGAAAATAGGTTAGATACAGAATGTAAAGGGCCTTAAATGATTAACAGAGAAGTCTGTATTTTATTCTAAAGGTAATGGCAAGCCACTGAAGTTTCCTGAAGTTTCCTGAAAGTGATGTAGTCAGATTTAGTTTTGTTTTTTTTTAATATCATTTTAGCAACTAAGTAGAGGAAGTATTAGAGAAGAAAGAGACTGGGGGCAATCTAACAACTCAGTTAGGAGATTATTAAAATTGTCCAGGAAAGAGGTGATGAGACTGAATGTAGGGGAGTTCCATCTAAGTGGGGAAAGGGGGATAAATGCAAGAAATGTTGTAGAGTTAAAACTGACAAGACTTTGAAAGTGAATGAATATGGTGAATGAGTGATGAAATGAAAGCTCCTTAAGTTAGGAACTATTTTATTTTTGTCTTTATTTCCCAAGCACCTAGCACAGTATTTGAGGCACAGTAGACTCCAAATAAATGTTTATTACTGATCAACTAAGGGAAAAGGAAGTCAGTTGACAAAGTTTGTCAACTGAGTATTTGAAATGACATCAGGTCTCAATAGGAAAAGAAAATTAGAAGAGGATGATAAAAAATAATTCTGTTGTAGCTATGTTGAGTTTATGATATCTGAATATCCAGGTAGAGATGTCTAAGATAAAGATATGGGACTTGATTTCAGGAGAGAAAAGAATGCTGATTATCGGTCTGAGAATCATCTGCATAGATATTATAGTCAAATCTATAATAGTAAGGCCAGCAGCAGAGATATTAAAGGAAAAAAGGCCCAGAACAGAGTCCCAAGATACATTCACAAATAGAGGATAAAACATGAAAAATTCTCCTACTACAGGCACTTAGAAGGAGCAGTCAGAAAGGTAGAGAAGAACCTAGAGAGAACAATATCACAAAAATCCAGGGAGAAGAGAGTAGTAAAGTGGAGAGGATGTTCAAATAATGCAGAGAAGTCAAGAAAAATGAGAAAAAGACTCTCCAATTTTGGAAATGCTATCCACCCCTTCTTCCTGGCTTCTCTGGCTTCCTTCAAGACTCAATTCAAATTCTACCTTGTAGAAGAGATCTTTCTCTGTCTCTCTGGCTTTTAAAGCCATACCTCTGAGATTAACACTATAATTGCCGTATGTTACCATAGTGTGCATGCTGTCTCTCTTTGGAATGTGAGCTCCTTGAGGACATGGACTGTATTTGGTCTTTCTTTGTACAGTGCTTGACACAGAATGAGCACTTCATAAATACTTAACTGACTGTCTGAGAGGTCAAGGAAAATCAAGATTGAGGGAAACCTATGCGATTTCAGAATTAAAAGATCACTGGTAACTTTGGATAAGATGGCATTTAGGTGAATGATAAAGTTGGAAGCCAGATTGCAATAGGTTTAGAAATGTACATCAGTGTAGGCATTAGTTTTAAATAGCTTTCTAAAGGAATTTAATTCAATCAAATGAGGATTTTTTTTAAAGGAAAAAGGGAGTCAACGGAGAGATTAAAGGTAAGAGGGGGGCTGGAAGTTATTATTCAATATTGAAAAATCAAGAGGTAATGGCATCAGGATTCCATGGAGAGAGGTTGGTTGTGAAAAGGAAAAGGGCCACTTCTTTAGCTGTGACTGGAATGAATGAGTGAAAGACAAAACTAAAAAGAGTCATTATGGTAAAACAGAAGGTCAATTTTTCCATAACCAATTTTTTAAATCATCTAGATTTTTTGGTATGTGGGGTTTTGAGGGAGGGGAGGGGGGCACAGTTGCTATACTCTAGTTCATTTAATCCAAAATCAAGGCCACTCCTTTTTTTTCTTTAAAGTATACTTCATGTCCTTCACTTACTTCTTTATCTTGGAAAGTAATTAGATTTGCTCATTTCTAAATATGTCAGTGCCTTAAAATTTACCTTGTAGACTATGATGTGCAAATATAATGAGAAAATAAATATTTAACACACTGGTCTGCCAGGCAAGAATCTCTTTGGGACCAAACCTAACACCAGATGTGCAAATTAAAGTCACTAAATGCTAGAATGACTTGTACAACTGAACCCTTCATCAGTATGTACCGCCATAAGAGGGATAGGAAGAACTCAGAGAAACATGGAAAGGCTTGAACAAACTGTTATAGAGTGAGATGAAACCATGAAAGCAATATACACAAAGACTACAATAACATAAACAGAAAAAATGAAAAAATAAACTGATATTAAAGAAAAATTAAGAAAATTCACCTCACTTAATTACAGATATGAGACGATGGCTATGAAATATTACATATCATGCCAATCACAGTACCTGTAGATTTCTTTTGCTGAATTGTTATTTTTCCCTCTTAAAAATTGTTATGAGAGATAACTCATTAAATAGGGGAAGGGAAGGAAAACATTCAGGAATAAATTGAAGGGAAAAAATAGTTTTCAATAAAATAATATTGTTTTAAAAAATTAAAATGTAATACTCATCAACAAATGAATATTCAAATACACAAAACAAAAATATATAGAATAAAATTAATGATTTACAGTTTTTAAAAATAAATTAGTTTTCTAAAAAAAATTATTCTTTTTCTTTTCCCATCCTTATATGAAATTATTTCTTTCACTTTTGGTATATTTTTCCAGTTCATTACAATTACTATTGTTTATACATTTTAGTCAACATTTATATTATTATTTTGATTGTATCTTGTTTAGTCTGCATCATTTCCTATGTCTTCCTATATTTCTTGGTATTCTTGATACTTGTCACTGTCATAGTACAATGTTTTTCCATTAAATTCACATAGCACAATAATTTGTTCAGCAATATTTCATTACATTCGTATTCCTTATAGATCATTTTCCTTCTATCAATAAAATCTTGATAACAGTAATGGGATCTTGGGGTGAAAGGCTATAAACAGTATTGTAGTTCTCATTTTGTAATTTCATATTGTTTTCCAAAAAGATTATGCCATTCCACAACTTCACCAACTTTCTAGCAGCATGCCAGTTTCTCCAAGTTCTGTCAGCTCTGAAATTTATCACTATAAACTATTTTTCCAAATTAATAGGCAAGAGGTGGTGTTCCAGAGTTATTTTAATTTTCATGTTATCTGATTATTAGACAGTTTGAATACTTGTCATGTGGCTATCAATTATTTGTGGTTTTCCTCCTGGGAACTACTTGGTCATATCCTTTGACAATGATACTTTGGAAAATAGATATTACTCATAAATTTGTTCAAATTCCTTGTAAATTTTAGCTATCTGCCTTTTATCATAAATCGCAATAATTTTCTCCCTATTCTGTATGCATTGCTTTTTTATTGCCTACAAGATTGCCTTATTTTAATATAATAAAATGCATCCTTTTTTCCCAATAATTTCTTCTATTTGTTGAAAAGCTAGGCATTTCCTGCCTCTCCACAATTGTTATAGCTATGACATTCCATTATTTTCTAATTTTAAAATATGTTTGAAATATCATAAATTCACTGGGGATTTAGTGTAGAACATAGTGTGCAATGTCCCATTTTCACCTAATTACATCCAATTTTCCCAACAGTTTCCAAAGAATAAGCTCCCACCCCTGTATTTTGTGATCTTGGATTTATCAAACACCTTTTTATCTCTTTGTTTCTTTCTCTTAGTTATCAAATCTGTTTAATTGATGTATATTTCTATTTTAGAACCTAACTAAATTGCTTTGACGATGACTGATTTGCAACATATTTTGAGATGGGTCTGGTAATAAAAGTTTCCTTCTCTTCTATTTTTATATTTTTCTTTACATTTTTACTGCCTTTTCTTCCATATAAATTCTCTTATTATTTTATCCATTTCTTACAGATTTCCCATTGTATCTTGAATAACAATGCAACATTAAATTTATAGATTGTTTTGTATATTGTTGCTATTTTTATAATCTACCATTCCATCCAATCCCCACCCCCAAGTCAGTTTTTCAGTCCCCTGAAGGAGTCTGGTGATTCTGTCTAAATGTAGGAAGACAAAATTCCTGATTAGTAGAGAGAATTCTGAGCATAAAGAAGCAAATAAGTTACACTGATAAGTTTAGGTGATAGAAAATGCAAGAGACAGAAGGCTCTGGGCAGAAATAAAATAAAATCTCAATTCAACCAGGAGAAGAACAAACTTAACTGTCTATTCTTAGAATCTCTAGAGGGATAGACATTGAGAATCAATGGGCATATTGCGGTGCCAGATTTTCCTTACATGCTTGGGGCTCCAAGGGTCAACCTTTCATATTCAAAGTCCAAACTTTGCATCTTCTTTAGCCCCATTTTTCTGTCCTTCCAGGCTTCTCTCTTAGAAGTCTTTCACAATTGAGAATCATATCTCCCTACATGAGCCCTGCATTACAGGTCCATATTTCAGGGTACCATTAAATCTTCCTGATGGGGGGACTATATTCTCTTGACTTGACCTACCCATGAATATTGAATTAATTTCCCCTTTATTTCTGAGGGATGAAAGAGAAGGCTTTATTTTCTTTCTATAGGTTTTGTGAATATCTGAGTGAGTTAATAGCTATTATATATATATTCAATATTTTAAAGGATACTTCTCTTTTATTTTAAGGGGCAGAGATATATAGAAATATAGTTATATAGTGGTTCACCTTGTATCTACTATTTAGCTAAAGGTTTTTGTCTTCTATTTTTATAAGTGATGTTTATAATCAGTTTATCCCCTTTCCCTCTCTGAAATGGATATTCATAGCATCATAGAAAATCTTTTTGTGTTCTTATATGTGTATGGAAATGAAATCCACAGGAACTTGAGATCTTCAAATTCCTTTAAGGTTACCCTGGTAAATACAGCTTTCCATACTGCATTTTTCAATGCATTTTTGCTTCAAAAAATCATCAACTTTTCTTAGGGTGAAAAAAATGCATGTGGGTACAGGCTCACAGATCAAAATGCAAGCCCGCACTGATGCATTCCTAATGCTCTTCTAAAGGGGAAGAGAAAAGGGGGGAGTGGAGAAATGACTAGCATGGGAGGTACAACTGATCTTCAATTATTCAATCATCAGGGAGTAGCCCAGTCTCTGAAATCCCATCAGCAGAGCAACCCTGATATATCATGGTAGGCCTGACACAAGTCTGGTCCCTTGTGTTTGAGATAAAATGACACATTTGTAGTCCATTGGATGGTTATTTAAAAAAAAAAAAGGAAGCTTACTAATCTATAACAAGGAAAAGTGATTCCTTGGTATATTCAGTGTTGATTCAGCTGAGCCTATTTTTTGAACCAGGTAGACCACATAGTTGATCATCATTCAGAAACCCTGTTATTACTCATAACCTGACTTTTTTTATATACCTCGGCCTCCAGAGCCCTTTCAGTGGCCCAAGAAGTTAGTCCCCAGAGCCTCCTAATACCCCCAGGACAGTTTCAATACCTTTTAAGAAAAAACAAAACCAATCTGAGTAGGGCAAGATCCTAGAATACAGCTTCACCCATTAAGTGGGTAGCTCAAACTCCCTGGGGAGTCAGTCCCTACAGGCTTTCAAACAAAGGTTCACACACCCTATAAATCTAGTTGATTAAAATGCTTACTCAGATTGATCTGGGATAACACTTAAGTCTTCCTCCCAGATTTATTTATAATATTTTTTTTCCAAGTGAGCCTGAATCTTCTCTTGAACCTGGACCCATAAAGGGTTTCTCCATGACTCCAAAATTTAAGGCTTAAAAATCACTTAAAAAGTTATTTTAGTTTCTCACAGAAAAGAGTCAGGTAACTCTACTGACCATAAAAAAGACCCAGGACTCTTTAATCCTCCTCATTTAGAAAGACAACTTTTGAAATGTCTCTAATCAAGGAAACTTTTCCCCAAACAGCTTTTCAGTTGTTTGTTAGATGGTCCTTGAAACAGGCATTCAATTATTCCTTTTGTTCATGGACCTGTTGTAATGTTCTTTGTTGGAGGAAAGTCCCATATGAAGGAGATCATAGATCTGACCATGATGGCTCCAGCTCCATCCTCTTAACTGTTGTCGTAAAATCTTTTCAGTCCTGCCCAATTCTTCCTGCACCCATTTGGGGTTTTCTTGGCAAAGATATTGGAGGGTTTTTCTGTTTCTTTCTCTAATTCATTTTACAGATGAGGAGTCTGAGGGAAACAGGTTTAAGGTCATGTTGCTATTATTATTATACAAATGGACAATAAGGTTAGAGAGACATAGATGTGAGGCAGCCTGTTGTAATGGTGAGAGTCCGGGACGAAGAGTCAGAAGGGACTTGTTCTAATACCAACAATACTACTTAAAAGTCTTATGGCCTGAATCAAATCATTTGGCCTCTCTCAGAACCAGTTTCACTGAAAGAAACACCCTCAATACCTCTTATGCATTCTAGTCTTAAGTAATCTCTGTACCTTTTCTCCTTCAATTTATTTTATCTCAGGCCCCAGAGGAAAGACAAAGGCCACTTAGCACAATGCCTGGAACACAGGAGGCATTTAATAAATGCTTGCTCCCTTCCCTTCCCCTGGGTTGGCCCTTGGTAGACAAAGGACTAAACTAAACGAGTCTACCAGTTAAAAATTGAGAACTTAAGTCTCATGAGGGGAAAGACCATTTCATTTCTCCCTTTGTATCCTTAGAGCCCAGCTCAGTTCCTGCTCTATAACACTCATCTGAGAAAGCCTTACCGATTGGCTTCCTCATCTGGATGATAGTTATAATAAATCCTTACTTGCATACCTTGCAACCTTAACACATACAATAAATTAAATGATGTAAAAATAAATTAAATAATAATACTTTCGCTGCATAGCTTGTGACCTGAATATGTACAAAATAAATAAGTAAAAGTACTTTGTAATCTATAAAGCTCAAAAGGCAATCTCACAAATCAATGAATAAAGGACTGTGCTTGTAAGTAGCCAACTGCTTAGAACTCAGAATGCATTTTCCCACAGAAACAATACTGAAAGTGGTAATTACATTTTCAGGCCAGTTCAAAAATCCATAACGTACCTGAAGAATGGTACTCTTCAACAGTGACATCAAACTCAAGTAGAAACAAGGGGCCACTAAACTATACATGAGGCTCCCTGCAGGCCACATATCGACTAAGAAAACCACAAATTAGCATTATCTTTTTTGGTTTGCTTATTTGGTTAAAGATTTTCCCATTACATTTTAATCTGGTTCAGGCTGCACCCAGGAGTGCTAGAGGATGCAATACAGCCTATGAGCAGCATGTCTGACTGCTTCTGCTCTTCAGTACAAATGATATCAAAACCTAATCATCAGGAATCCTGGGAAGAGAGGGAGAGGTTGCAACTTGGGATGTCAGAAACATGGCATTTTCTTTTTTTTTTTAAACCCTTACCCTCCAAGTTGGAATCAGTACTGTGTATTTGGTTCCAAGGCAGAAGAATGGTAAGGGCTAGGCAATGGGGGTTAAGTGACTTGCCCAGGGTCACACAGCTAGGAAGTATCTGGGGTCAAATTTGAACCCAGGACCTCCTGTCTCCTGGCTCTCAATCCACTGAGCTACCCAGCTGCCCCCCAGAAACATGTCATTTTCTAATTTAACCTAAGATTTATGCTTAGCGATTCCCTCTCTTCCCAAACCTGCCTCAATTCCTAGTGGCTCTGCTAATTTTACATGAGCTTCATTCAAATGAAAGAGTTAGAGAGGAAAATTGGAGGCTCCAATGGGTTAGAGGGGAGGAAGATGATCCTGGCCTTTCTGTTGGTACAAACTACTTATAATACCATTTTTTTCTTCTTAGGAATCAAGCTTATAGCTTCCATTTCCACCAATTCCACCTTCTGCTTCTGGCCAGGGTTTCTCTCTTACACTGACACAGAGAAAACCAACGCAGTTTCAAAGATTCTTCCTTATGTTTCTGTCTCTAAAAGCAAACACACAAACTTTTTGAGCTTTGTACAAACATTTTACTACCAGCAATACCAGGAGACAGATGATTTTGTTAAAGTTTGGCTCCTATAACCTCTATACAAATGACTATCAAATCTATACCTCTGACTCAGTACCATTTCTTCTTTCTGGTCTTGAGAATTTTCTGTACCTTTCCACTTTCATTTTTTTTCCCTCAGACCCCAGAGGAAAGACAAAAATCACTTAGCACAGTTCTTGGAATGCAGACTTAATAAATTAATTAATATTAAATAATTAAATAATAATTTATTTTATGAATAAATAATATAAATTAATATAAATTAAAAATGAATAATTAAAATAAATTAATAAATGTTATTCTCTTCCCTTCCCCTTGGTTAGACCTTGATATACAAAGGATGAAAGTTAAGTTCCTCAGTATTCTAGTCTCAATGAGGTTCCTGGATATTTCACCCCAGACACTGAGTTTGAGGAACTCACCTCATCCCCCCTAGTGTTGCTGCAAAATATATCCTATCTATACTAACACTGGGGTGGTCAGAAGCAGGAACCCATGTTGGAAGATCAAATCTTAGACAACATCAAAGTGTGCCAAAGAATAAGAGTGAGACAGGGAAGGACAATGGAGAGGGAAGGAAAGAGAAGATGAAAAGGAGGAGAAGAAAGGGAGGAAAAGGAATAAGGGGCATGGAGAAGGAATGAATAAAAGAAAAAGAAGGAAAGAGGGAAATCTCAAGTAATAATTACTGGACTCAAGGGTGGCATTCCTGTGGCCAATCTAGCTGGGCAATCATAAAGTTAGGCTCACCAACTAGGAAAAAAAGGGTTATGTTTAAATTCTATTTGAAAGTGAAGATTTCTGGAAGAACAAAAGGCCAAGAATTCCAAGGGAATCATTGACCAAAAAAAAAGGGAAGGAAGATTGCCTAGCAGTACCCAGTACCAGACCTCAAACTGCATTACAAAGCAGTCTTCATCAAAACAATCTGGTACTGGCTGAGAAATAGGGTGCTAAATCAGTAGAATAGATTAGGTATGCAATTCATAGTAGTAAATGACCACAGTAATTTAGCATTTGAAAAATTCAGAGATCCAACCTTTTGGGACAAGAACTTTTTTTTTTTGACCAAAACTGTTGGGAAACTGGAAAACAGCATGGCAGATACTGAGTCTATACTCATCAACATTTCACCACACATATAAAGATAAGGTCAAAATAGATACATGATTTAGACAAAAAGGGTAATGCCATAAGCAAATTAGGGGAATATGGAATAATTTTCCTATCAAATCTATTGATTAAAGAAGAATGTATAAACAAATAGGAAATAGATAACAACATAGGAGGAAAATTTTATAATTTTGATTATATTAAATTTTAAAAGTTTTGCACAAACAAAAGCAATGCAAACAAGATAAGAAGGAAAGCAGAGAGAGGGGAGAAGTTTTACAGAAAGTATTTGACAAGGGCCTCATTTCTAAAATATAGAGAGACCTGATTTAAATTTATCAGTATACAAGTCATTCTTCAACTAAGAAATAGTTAAACAGATATGAAAAGACAATTTTCAAATGAAGAAATCTAAACTGTAGTCATATGAAAAATGCTCTAAATCATTCAATTAGAGAAATGCAAATTAAAACATCTTTGAGATACCTTCTCCTACCTATCAAATTTGCTAATATGACAGAACAGGAAAATGATAGATGTAGGAGGGGATGAGGGAAAACTTGAGTCTCTAATGCACTGTTGATGAACTTGTAAACTAATCCAACCATTCTGGAGAACGATTTGCAACTATACCCAAAGATCTCTAAAACTCTGATCCAACAATTGGGTCTATTAGGTCTATATACCAAAGAGATCAAAAAAAGGAGGAAATGAGCTATTTTTATAAAAATATTTATATGAGGTTTTTTTGTGCTGGCAGAGAATTGGGAATTATTGGGATATCTATTATTGTGATATCAATCAAGTAACAGCTGAACATGTAGTGTATGATTGCAATGGAATATTATGATACTATGAGAAATAATAAGCAGGCAGATTTCAGGAAAACCTTAAAAAATTTACTTGAACTGATGCAAAGTAAAGTGAGCAGAACCAGAACATACATGTTATACACATTAAGAACGATACCGTATCAAAACTATTAACAAGCACATGAAGAAGATCAAAACTATTAACAAGCACATGAAGAAGTGTTCTAAATCTCTTATAATCAGAGATGCAAATCAAAACAACTCTGAGGTATCACCTCACACCTAGCAGATTGGCTAACATAACAGCAAAGGAAAGTAATGAATGCTGGAGGGGATGTGGCAAAGTAGGGACATTAATTCATTGCTGGTGGAGTTGTGAACTGATCCAACCATTCTGGAGGGCAATTTGGAACTATGCCCAAAGGGCGACAAAAGAATATCTACCCTTTGACCCAGCCATAGCACTGCTGGGCTTGTACCCCAAAGAGATAATGGACACAAAGACTTGTACAAAAATATTCATAGCTGCGCTCTTTGTGGTGGCCCAAAACTGGAAAACGAGGGGATGCCCATCAATTGGGGAATGGCTGAACAAACTGTGGTATATGTTGGTGATGGAATACTATTGTGCTAAAAGGAATAATAAAGTGGAGAAGTTCCATGGAGACTGGAACAACCTCCAGGAAGTGATGCAGAGCGAGAGGAGCAGAACCAGGAGAACATTGTACACAGAGACTAATACACTGTGGTATAATCGAACGTAATGGACTTCTCCATTAGTGGCGGTGTAATGTCCCTGAACAACTTGCAGGGATCCAGGAGAAAAAAACACCATTCATAAGCAAAGGATAAACTATGGGAGTGGAAACACCGAGAAAAAGCAACTGCCTGAATACAGAGGTTGAGGGGACATGACAGAGGATAGACTCTAAATGAACACTCTAATGCAAATACTATCAACAAAGCAATGGGTTCAAATCAAGAAAACATCTAATGCCCAGTGGACTTACGCGTCGGCTATGGGGGGGTGGGGAGGAGGAAAAGAAAATGATTTATGTCTTTAACGAATAATGCTTGGAAATGATCAAATAAAATATATTAAAAAAATAAATAATAAAAAAAAATAAAAAACAAAAAAAAGAACAATACCGTATGATAAATAGTTGTGAATGACTTGGGTATTCTCAGCAATACAATGATCCAAGACAATTCCAAAGGACTCGTGAGTAAACATACCATCCACCTCCAGAGAAGGAACTGATGGAATCTGAATGCAGATTGAATCATATTATATTTCTCTTTCTTTCTTCATGGAGGAATTGGTTTTTTATTGTTTGGATTCTCTTCCACAAAATGACTTTTATGGAAAATATTTTACATCATTGTATATTTAAAATCTTTATCAGATTGCTTACCATCTTGGGGGAGGGAGGAAAGGAGAAAATTTAGCACTCAAAAAAAATTTTTTATAATCCTTACCTTCCAACTTCAAATTAATAATGTGTATTGGTTCCAAGGCAGAAGAGTGGTAAGTACTAGGCAATGGGGATGAAGTGATTTGCACAGGGTCACACAGTTAGGAAGTTTTGAACCCCCAACCACCCATCTAGCTCTGGTTCTCAATCCACTGAGTCACCTAGCTGCCCCCTCAAAAAATATTAAAGAAAGAATGTTTAAAAACTGCTTTTACCTCTAATTGGAGAGACAGGCAACAAAATACTGTTGAAAAATAAACATGTAAGTACACTAAAAAAAAAAAAGGTGACTGAATGTATAAACATAGGGTGTTGTTTTCTAAGTGCATTATAATCCTAAAAAAGAAAATATGATGAATTAATGAGAATATTTTAAAAATATTTACTATATATCAGATACCATACAAGGTACTAGATAAGAATAATGATTGGAATGCTGTTTGACAAATATTCAGTTTCATATTTTAATGCATTATGCACATATTTTATTTTCTTTAGAGAGAATGTAAAGCTGAAAAGAGGTCTCCAGAAGCCAAGAGGTCTTCAGCATCAGATGAACTCCTCAAAAGTAAAGGTCAGCAAGTTGTATGAACTAGATATTCTTGATTATCTTGGAAAAATATTGATCTGAAATTTTTTTGTAAACTTCCTTCTCTGTGGAAAAATAGATATATTGATATATATCCAAACACCCACATATATATATACATACATACATTTGTGTGAGTAGACATATAAAACAAAGCATGTGTCTAGGTCTGTTTATTTGAAAAAGTACATGTACAAAAGCATTTTTTTAAGAACTGTGAAAATCTAAACAATTGAACTTGTAAAAGAAATCAGTTGTCAATTCCATGCTCTTCTCTCCCTGTACTCTATCTACCCTTCAGTAATTCTATTCATATTCATGGCTCTAACTATCACCTCTATGCATGTGACTCCCAAATCTATAATTCCAGCTCAACAGAGACTGAGTTCCAGTTTTGATTCCCTACTATTGATTTCCCTTATAGCCCATACTATCACCTAGACTGACCTTTCTAAAATTGCCCTCATCATAAGATCATAGAATTTAAAGCTAAAAGCATTGGTTTGCTAGAGCCAGTTCATACCAACCCGTTCCCAAGAGCCAAATGTTAAAATTTCATCATAGCCCTTTCAATTCAGAAGTTGGCAATTACTACAAATCAGGATTCTGTTGATTTTCTAGACTTAAATTAGTAAAAAAAATGTTAATAATACAGATTAAATTTAAGAATCTGTCATGTGTCCTATTTTTCTTTTATTCAGAAAGACAATTGTTAATTTTTTATCAGTTTGCCTCTAATTGAAAGGGACCGTAGAGTTTATATAAGCCAGTCTATTCCTTTTACAGATGAATAACGAAGACCTCCAGAGTGCCCAGTTTAACACAAAAAAAGTAGTAGACTCAGGGTTGCAACCTGGTTCATTTGATTTCAACTCGAAAGCTCTTTTCATTTTCCCACATCCCTCTATACCCCCAAACCAACTCCCAAGCTTCTTTATTTCCACTCAAGGCACCATTCCATTTCTGTGGCACTCCATTTCCATCATACCCCACACATCCATGCAAACAACACTTTATTACTCTTTGAAAATAACTCTCACATCTGTCCTATTCTTTCTATCTCTGCTTCCATTTCTATGGTCCAAGCTCTTATTATTATTATCTCATGCCTAGATTACTGTTTTCTAACCTTCTAATTGGCCTTCCTAGCCTCCTGGATTTTCCTTCTCCCTTTTCATCCTGTAGTCTGCCACTACTCTTAGGTCTTCAGGGAAGTAGTTGCAGCCACTGAGAAATTGAAATTTCAGACCTTTTTCTGAGAGCAGCTGAGCTCAATCACTTGGGAGTTTTAATGTTGTATCTTTTTAATTTCAATTCCATGCAGTAACTACAGTCCTTTTGGGGTCAGGTGAAATTGGAAAGGAGATATGAATCTTAATGAGAATGGAAGCAAACAGACCAAATAAGTTAGGATTTTCATTCCCTAGTCAAAAAGCTTGGGCAAGCCAATAGCAGTAAGCCATGGGGGAACCCAAGCAAATTATATTTGAACATGTATATAGGAACTGAAAGAAGCCAGGAAGTCGGAGCAGCTTGAGCACAGAATGCCACCTGATGGTAACTGATGCAGAGATCTCTACTTGCCTGGTTATTCTAGCCTGAATCCATGTAGATATTACCTTCCTTTCCTCTCTAATATGGAGCCAAAATGGAGAAAATGTGTGCAGGAGAAAACCTATCACTACACGTGTGAAAATAAAGGAAGAAGGTGATGAAGTAGGGAATTTTCAAAGACTACAGTGATTACTATTACTTATATAGCTCTTTGGGACTAACAAAGACCTTCAGGTATAGTGTCTAATTTAATTTTCATAACAATCCACCTCTCCCTCCACTGAATAAATGCTACTAACTTACTACTTCATGTATTTTATTTTTACTGAAAAGCCCTTCAAAAAAGCAAGTTTAGATGACTTAAAAATAAAATCTCCATTCAAATGAACACTCACGATAAAGACACTATTAAAAGTTTTCAAAGTCCAAATTTATCTAGATCCCTCCCAACCCAAGACTACATGACCAAGGAATAATACAGTGGGAGTGGCCATAGGGATATTAACAAAGGGGATAGAGGCTTTCTGTCCATTCTTAACCACTTTCCATTTTCAAAAAGAAGTTGAGTTTTGAATATTCATTTCCATTAGTATAACAGAAACAACTTTCCATGGTTGTCATAAGGATAACGTGAAATGATATACATTAAACATTTTGCAGATGTTAATAGCTATGAGACCTTAAGCAAGTCAGTTAATCAGTTTGCCTCAGTTTCTAGGTCTATAAAGTGGAATAATAATAGCACCTATCTCCAAGAGTTGTTGGGAGAACAAAAAAGGAATATATGTAAAGCACTTCAAAAACTCTAATGGATGATGTAAATATAAGATGTTATTATTAAATGATGAAACCCTTTAACATTATTGTGTTTTAATTAGATTTATTTATTCTTAAAATATTCCACATCTGAAATAGAGGATAAAAATATGTTTTTGTATCTTTATAAATAAGGAATGTGATCTGTAACTCCATTATCTTCCATTCTCCACAATTTTGATCCTTCAGAAATTTTAGTCCTAAAAGATTCATAGTCTTATGCTATAGCACTAAGAACTTCCCTCCCTTACTCAGAAAGCTACCTTAGGTTCTAGGTAATTCATAGGTCAGAATTCTCTTCAAAACATATATGGCGTGAGTTCCAACCAACAAGTTTGTGTTTATTAATTAGGCAGAGAATTCACAGTTCACACCAAAGGTAGTTAAGGAAATATTAAAACAATGAAAGAAGCAGTAGAAGGCTCCTTTCCAAAACTTCAAGATCGCTTGTCAACAAATATATATACCAACCATAAAGCGAATGGACATGGTTGAGATCACATGGGGGCATTACAAATTTGGACAGAACATGTGTATCAAGGGATAACTCACACTTCCAATTCCGAAAAGAGTTTTCTACTACTGATGTTACAATGCCACTTTCTGTTCACCCTGTTTCTTACCAACTATTATAGTTTCACTGAAATTGAACTTCAGAGAGACAAAATCAACCAATATCCACTCCAATAACCACTAAACAATGTCATAGTAAACTTTGTTATTGGGGAAGGATATAATTCAGATAGTTTTTTCAGTCACCTCCACCATTCCCTTGGTAATGTTGCAATTATTAAGCCTCACTACAGAAATCACCAACCAATCGATGAACATTTATTAAATGTTTGTTATGTAACAGAAACATTTTTCAAGGAATAAATGGTTAAAGGATATGTACAAGCAATTTTATAATAAAGAAATACAATTATCAACAACCATATTTTCAAAAAATTATTTAAATCACAAATTATAGCATCCAAATTAAAATAACTCTGAAGTTTTATCTCTCAAACATTAGATTGGCAAATATTATCCAAAAACAGACCCCCCCCCAAAAAAAGAAAATGACAATTGTTGATAGGACTATAAGAAAACTGGCACACTTATAAACAGATGGTAGAGGTGTCAATTTGTTCATTCTGAAAAATTATTTTAATTTATACTCAGAAAGTCACTAAATTATGCATTTGACTCAGTGATGTCATTACTAAGTCTTTATCTTAAAGTGATCAAAGAAGTAGAAGATATAACCATATTTTCAAAAATATTAATAACTTTTTCTTAGAATACAGACATAAAAATTAAGGGGCTATCATAAAGGAATGGCTGAACAAATTATTATGTATTAACATAGTACAATATTATTGTACCAATAGAAATGATAGTTTCAGACACATGGGGAAACATAGAAAACAACATAGAGTTGAGTGAGAGGATTACTTATTAAAAAAAACTACAGTGTAAAGAAAATCAAATCAAGTCAGGAAGCATATATCAACTGCCTATTATGTGCCAAGCACTGTGCTAAACTGGGGATACCAAGAAAGGTAAAAGATAGTTCCTGCCCTCAGGGATCTTACAATCTAAAATGGTAACAATATACAAACAGCTATGTACAAACAAGTTACCATACAGAATAAATTAAAGATAATTCATAGAAGGAAGGCACTAGCATTAAGGGGGAATCAAAAAGGTTCCTTGAAGAAGGTGAGATTTTCTTTGGAACTTGGAAAGGAGGCAGGAAAGTCAGAAAGTAAAACATCTTTACAAGATTTAAAAACTGTGACCCAAGCCACAACCAAAAATGCTTCCAGATAACCAAAGATGAAGCATGTTATCTAAATCCTTGAATCAGGGAAATGGATCCAAGGTGCAATAAGGAACATGAATTTTAGGTCAAAGCCAATGTGCAAGTTTGTTTTTGCTTGTCTAGACACATTTGTTACATGGTTTTTGGCTAGGATTTGAACCCAGGGTGTGTGATTCTAAATACAGTGTTCTTTTCCACATAAATCATAGATATCACTGATGAATTATATAACATACAGATTTTATTCTTGAAAACAAGGAAGTGCAAAATTCCAGAGAAAAGATACATAAGGCAAAGGGGGAAAACATTTCTGAAATCATAGGAACTATTTTGAGTAGAAATTATTTGAATAATAATAACATAGCTAGCATTTAGATAACACCTTAATGTTTGCAAAGCACTTTACAAGTGCTATATTATTCTCACAACAACTTTGAATAAAAGAGGCTATTATTATCCTCATTTTACAAAGGACACAAGTGAGGTAGTTAAAGGTTAAATGACTTTACCAAGGTCATAGGTAATAAATCTCCAAAGCAAGATTTGAACTCAGTTCTTCCTGATTCCAGATCCAATGCTCTATTCACTTTGCTAACTAACAGCCTTATTGAATTTCCTATATTAAATAGCAGTATTCTCTCTTCACTATATCGTGTAATTTTCATATGGAAAATAATAAAATATCACTCTATTATAGAGGCTAGATCTAAAAAAACAACAACAAAGAAAGAAGAAAGAAAAAGCAGAGAATTACCTAGATAATTCAGACCAGATATCCTCTGGTAGAATTATCTAATTCTGGTAATTCTCCAAGTCCTCTCAGTTTTTACATACAGAGAAAACATACATGTAGAAAGCAAATTGTGTCTCAGTGACCCATGTAGCTAAAGATCCCAGGCCACCACAGCACTGACTGTAGCTCAAATTCTGATGACAGACAGCTTCATTCATATCCTAATTATCCTTCCTCCAAAATTTTGCTTGTAAGCTTATATTTTCCATTGCTAGTCTACAGGGAAGGGTGATTTCTTTTGTGGAAGTTTCATTGAAAAGATAAAAACTATTTCTGACTTATATGAGAGCAAGAGGAAAGACGATTTCATTTAAAATTGCAGACGTGGCATGTACTTACATTCCTTAATAGGAATAAGAGTTCTATAAAAGCTATCGGGTCTTGAAAAAACAAAATTATTAGTGTTTAAAGATAGCCTCTTATATGTGCTGGGAATTTTCATTTTCCTCACTTCAAAACATGCAGGTGCAATGTGACAACATCCGCAGATGCTGATTTCTGATTATAGAACTATGTTATAGAGCTCAGTCTAAATTCTATCTGCTGAGGGGGAGGGGGAGAGAGAGAGAAAGACATATATCCCAGAATCTCATAATTGCTGAGTTATAAGGGACCTCAGAGTCCATCCCACCTGACCCAAACATACCTGAACAAAAGTCCTCTCTACCACCCCCCAGTACGTGATCATCAAGACTTTGCCCAAAGACACCTAGTGAAGGGAAATCGTGAGACAGACCATTCCACATTTGGATAGATAGCTCAAAGAGTTAGGAAGTTATTCTTTACATGTAATCAAAATCAGCCTCTCTATATCTTCTACCCATTGCTGTGGCTTTTACTCTCTGGGGCAAAACAAGGTAAGGCTAATCTTTTTTTTTATTAAAAACTTAGTTATCACAATAATAATATTAATAAGATTTTCATATATAAAGTAGAACCATAATGAGAGGATTA
The DNA here is from genome assembly GCF_027887165.1 of Monodelphis domestica. Classification (NCBI taxonomy): domain Eukaryota; kingdom Metazoa; phylum Chordata; class Mammalia; order Didelphimorphia; family Didelphidae; genus Monodelphis; species Monodelphis domestica. The sequence goes on from NC_077229.1 coordinate 188,263,241, forward strand.
GGTATAAAAGCATGAATTTCTATTACTTGTAGCCTGCTTTCTAAAGTATATAATATAGTTGACAGGTTCCTTTCAAAACTATCCTGCTTATCTGATTCTTCTTTTTCTTTTTACTTCTGTGTATTTTTTTTCAATGCCTCTGTGTCCCATTTTTCTTTTCTTTTCTTGGTACCTCTATCACTCGTTCCTTTCTTTGAACCAATCATCTCCCTGCCCAACAAATAAAAAAGAAAAACACAAATCTCTATAATAAATAAGAATATCAAAGCAAAACAAACATATACATTTTCCCTGTCTAAAAATGTGTTTTTCTGCACATTGAGTTCATTACTTGAGTCAAGATGGAAGGCATGTTTCTTCATGAGCCCTCTGTAGTTATTCTATCCATCATATTTTTCACTTTTTGAAATATATTTCTTTACACACTTTTGGTGTCCATGAGGCATACAGTTTGAGATGTCTAACAAGCATGTAGAGATGTGACACTGGAGGTCTAGAGAGAGGTTAGGGTTAGATAAGTAAATTTGAAAATAATAAGCATAAAAAAATTGAATCCATGGGAGAAGAGAGGAGGAGGAGAAGGAGTAAAGGAGAAGGAGAAGGAGAAGGAAGAAGGAGGAAGAAGAAAGAAGGAAAAGAGAATATCAAAAAGAAGAGGGTGATCAACAATGTCAAAGGTGTTAGAAAGGTCAGAGAGAATTAATTAAAAAAACCATTAGTTGGTAATTAAGAGATCATTGATATAAAGATCTAAAGGAATAGAGTCTGAATGACATCCCAAAAACACAAAAAGGGTTCTATTTTTACTTTAAATTAATGTTTCTATTGGAATGGGACTCAAATAATGTGCATGGAAATTTATAGATTATATTTCATTGTTTCTTTATACTTTATATAAACTCCCACAATGCATTCTGTTTTCACAGTAGCATCATCAAAATAGACACATATAACTGATGTTCAACTGTAAAGATATGTAGGAAATATTTTAAATGGACAAAAATGGATAGAGTATCACTTGTTAATAGGCTCTTAATAGACACAAAAGTTCAGTAGTATCATTGGAAAATATTAAGAAAATTTCTCCATGTAGTGAAGATGTAATCTTTTGCTTCACAATATTTTCCAAAACCATAATTAAACTATTTTGGTTCCAATTATCAAAACTTGTAGTATTTTAAAGAGATTATTGCAAATAATTTGAAACATTTTGTGGGTCATATTTGTGGATTATATTCACAAGATTAAGAAATAAGCCTAACTCACAACTGTCAGCTTTTTCAATATTTTTCTTTTCTTTTCTTTTTAGGGTTATTTTTTTCCCATTTGAATAAGTTTATTTAGTCAATTTAGAACATTATTCCTTGGTTACAATAATCACATTATTTCCCTCCCTTCCTTCCACCCACTCTTCCTCCAAGTTGTTCAGGGTCATTGCATGGCCACTAATGGAGAAGTCCATTACGTTCAATTGTACCACAGTGTATCAGTCTCTGTGTACAATGTTCTGGTTCTGCTCCTCTCACTCTGCATCAATTCCTGGAAATTGTTCTAGTCCCATGGAATTCCTCCACTTTATTATTCTTTTGAGCACAATAGTATTCCATCACCAACACATACCACAATTTGTTCAGCCATTCCCCAATTGAAGGGCATCCCCTCATTTTCCAATTTTTTGCCACCACAAAGAGCGCAGCTATGAATATTCTTGTACATGTCTTTTTCCTCATTATCTCTTTGGGGTATAAACCCAGCAGTGCTATGGCTGGATCAAAGAGCAGACAGTCTTTTATCACCCTTTGGGCATAGTTCTAAATGGCCCTCCAGAATGTTTGGATCAATTCACAACTCCACCAGCAATGAATTAATGTCCCAACTTTGCCACATCCCCTCCAGCATTTGTTACTTTCCGTTGCTGTCATGTTAGCCAATCTGCTAGGTGTGAGGTGATACCTCAGAGATATTTTGATTTACATTTCTCTGATTATAAGAGATTTAGAACACTTGAGTTTTTATTTCTTTAACTGAAAATCACCTATTCATGTCCCTTGCCCATTTTTCAATTGGAAAATAGCTTGATTTTTTGTACAACTAGTTTAGTTCTTTATAAATTTGAGTAATTAGACATTTATCAGAGTTTTTGTAATGAAGATTGTTTCCCAATTTGTTGCTTCCCTTCTAATTTTGGATGCATTGGTTTTGTTTGTACAAAACCTTTTTAATTTGATGTAATCAAAATTATTGAATTTACATTTTGTGGTTTTTTCTACCTCTTGCTTGGTTTAAAGTCTTTCCTTTCCCAAAGATCTGACAAGTATACTATTCTGTGTACGCCTAATTTGCTTATAGTTTCCTTCTTTATATTCAGGTCATTCACCCATTCTGAGTTTATCTTGGTGTAAGGTGTAAAATGTTGACCCAAATCTAATCTCTCCCATACTGTCTTCCAATTTTCCCAGCAGTTTTTATCAAAAAGTGGGTTTTGGTCCCAAAAACTGGAATCTTTGGGTTTATCATAGACTGTCTTACTGAGGTCATTTACTCCAAGTCTATTCCACTGATCCTCTTTTCTGTCTCTTAGCCAGTACCAAATTGTTTTGATAACCATCGCTTTATAGTATAGTTTGAGATCTAGGACTGTAAGTCCACCTTCATTTGCATTTTTCATGGTTTCCCTGGATATTCTTGATCTTTTGTTCTTCTAAATGAATTTGTTATGTTTTTATCTAATTCAGTAAAAAAGGTTTTTTGGTAGTTCCATGGATATGGCACTAAATGAGTAAATTAATTTGGGTAGGACTATCATTTTTATTATGTTAGCTCATCCCACCCATGAGCAATCAATGTTTTTCTAATTGTTTAGATCTAGTTTTAATTGTGTGGAGAGTGTTTTGCAGTTGTGTTCATATAGTTCCTGTGTTTGTCTCAGCAGATAGATTCCTAAGTATTTTATTTTGTCTAGGATGATTATAAATGGAAGTTCTCTTTCTAATTCTTGCTGCTAAAATGGGTTGGAGATATATAGAAATACTGATGACTTATGTGGGTTTATTTTGTATCCTGCAACTTTGCTAAAACTGTTGTTTCGACTAGCTTTTTGGTTGATTCTCTAGGATTCTTTAAGGAAACCATCATATCATCCGCAAAGAGTGATAGCTTGGTCTCCTCATTGCCAGTTTTAATACCTTCAATTTCTTTTTCTTCTCTAATTGCTACTGATAGTGTTTCTAGTACAATGTTAAAAAATAGAGGTGATAATGAGCATCCTTATTTCACTACTGATCTTATTGGGAAGGCTTCTAGTTTATCCCCATTACAGATGATGTTTGCTAATGGTTTTAGATATATACTGTTTATTATTTTTAGGAAAGGTCCTTCTATTCCTATACTTTTTAGTGTTTTCAATAGGAATGGGTGTTGTAATTTATCAAAGGCTTTTTCTACATCTATTGAGATAATCATGTGATTTTTGTCAGTTTGCTTGTTAATATGGTCAATTATGTGGATGGTTTTCCTAATATTGAACCATCCTTGCATTCCTGGTATGAATCCTACCTGGTCATAGTTAATAACCTTTGTGATGACTTGCTGGAGTCTTTTTGCTAGTATCCTATTTAAGATTTTTTGTATCTATATTCATTAAGGAGATTGGTCTATAGTTTTCTTTCTCTGTTTTTGACCTGCCTGGCTTTGGGATCAGTACCATGTTTGTGTCATAGAATGAATTTGATAGAACTCCTTCTTTACTTATTCTGCCAAAAAGTTTGTATAATATTGGGATAAGTTGTTCTTTGAATGTTTGATAGAATTCATTTGTGAATACATCTGGACCTGGGGATTTTTTCTTAGGGAGTTCTTTGATGGCTTATGCAATTTCTTTTTCTAATATGGGGTTGTTTAGGTAATTTATTTCTTCCTCTGTTAGTCGAGGCAATTTATATTTTTGTAAGTATTCATCCATATCACCTAGATTGCCATACTTGTTGCCACATAATTGGGCATAGTCGTTTTTAATGATTGCCTTAATTTCCTCTTCATTTGAGGTGAGTTCTCCCTTTTCATGTTGGATACTGTCAATTTGGTTTTTTCTTTTCTTTTTTTAATTAGACTGGCTAGTACTTTGTCTATTTTTTTAAGTACCAGCTTCTAGTCTTATTTATTAAATCAATTATTTGACTTTAAATTTTATTAATTTCTCCTTTGATTTTTTGGATCTCTAATTTAGTCTTCATCTGGGGATTTTTAATTTTTTCACTTTCTAGTTTTTTAATTTGCATGCCCAATTCATTGACCTCTGCCCTTCTTAATTTGTTAATATACAAACTCAAGGATATAAATTTCCCCCTGAGTACTGCTTTGGCTGTATCCCATACATTTTGAAAGGATGTCTTGTCATTGTCATTTTCTTCAATGAAGTTATTAATTGTTTCTATGATTTCTTCTATAACTAACTGGGTTTGGAGAATCGTATTGTTTAATTTCCAATTAATTTTTTTATTTACCTCTCCATGTACTCTTAGTAATTATTATTTTCATTACATTGTGATCTGAGAAGGTTGCATTTATTATTTTTGCTCTTTTGCACTTGTTTGCAATATTTTTATGCTCTAATACATGGTCAATTTTTGTGAATGTACCATGTGCTGCTAAAAAGAAGGTATATTCTTTTTTGTCCCTATTTATTTTTCTCCACATGTCTACTAACTCTAATTTTTCTAAGATTTCACTCACTTCTCTTACCTCTTTCTTATTTATTTTTTGGTTTGATTTATCTAGTTCGGATAGAGGAAGGTTCAGAACTCCCACTGGTATAGTTTCTCTATCTATTTCATCCTTGTGCTCCACTAGTTTCTCCTTTAGAAATTTGGATGCTATGCCATTTGGTGCATACATGTTGAGAATGGATATTTCCTCATTGTCTATACTGCCTATTATCAGGATGTAATTACCTTCCCTATCTCTTTTAACTAGATTTATTTTTACTTTGGCTTTGTCAGATACCATGATTACGACTCCTGCCTTCTTTTTATCAGTTGACACCCAATAGATTTGGCTCCATCCTCTTACTTTCACACTATGCTTATCTGCCTTCCTCATGTGTGTTTCTTGTATACAGCATATGGTAGGGTTTTGGATTCTAATCCACTCTGCTATTTGCTTGCATTTTATGGGTGAGTTCATTCCATTCACATTCAGAGTTATGATTATTAGCTGTGTATTTCCCAGCATTTTTATTTCTACTCCTGGTCCTGCCATTTCTACTTTGACTATTTCCTTCTAAGTTCCCACCCTTATTTTACTTCCCTTTCTACCTCCCTCCCTTCCCCCTCTTATTTTCCCTGTAGTCATTCTAAAATTACACCCCCACCTTCTCCCTCCCTTGTACTGCTTCCCTCCCCACCAATCCATTTATTACCCTTCTTATCCCCTAAATGGCACAATTCTATTCTCTGCCCGAATGGATTGGATTGTTCTTCCCTCTTTGGGTCAATTTCAAAGCATGTAAGAGTTAAGTATTTCCTATCTCCAACCTTTTTACCCTTCCAGTTTATTGATTTTCTCCCCTATCCAGCCATGAGCTTCTTTGTGACATATAAATTTACCCCCATTTGTTTCTTTTCCCATTTCTTTTAGTATTAACCTCTTTTTTTAGCTCTAGTTGTATATATTTATATATACACACATGTATATATATTTATGCATGCATATATCTATATACCTATTTATGTTTTGTCCTTTCATCCTATACAGTTTGTCACTGTTCCCTCTAAATGTAATTCTTCTAGCTGCCCAGGTGATAACAACAGTTTTTAATAGTTACCAATGACCTCTTTTCTTATAGGGATACATATCATTTTAACTTATTGAGTCTCTTAAATTTTTTTGTTGTTGTTTTGTTTTGTTTTTCTTTTTTCCCTCTTTTTTAATTACCTTTTGATGATTCTCTTGAGTTCTGTGCTTGGACATCAAATTTTCTGTTCAGGTCTGGTCTTTTCTTTGCAAATTCTTGGAATTCTTCTATTTTGTTGAATGACCATACTTTATCCTGTAAGAATATAGTCAGTTTTGCTAGGTATTTGATTCTTGGTTGTAGACCTAGTTCCCTTGCTTTCCAGAATATCATATTCCATGCTTTTCGGTCCTTCAGTGTGGATGCAGCAAGATCCTGCATTGTCCTCACTGTGATTCTATGGTATCTTAATGACTTCTTCTTGGCAGCTTGTAATATCTTTTCTTTGGTCTGATAGTTCTTGAATTTGGCTATAACATTCCTGGGTGTTGTCAGTTGGGGATTAAGTACAGGAGGTGATCTGTGGATTCTTTCAATCTCCACTTTTCCCTCTTGTTCTAGAATATCAGGACAGTTTTCTTGAATAATTTCCTGTAGTATTATGTCCAGGCTTTTTCTTTTGTCATGGTCTTCTGGTAGACCAATGATTCTTAAATTGTCTCTCCTCGAACTATTTTCTAAATCCTCTGTTTTGCGAATCAGATGCTTCATATTTTCCTCAATTTTTTCATTCTTTTCATTTTGCTTTATAGTGTTCTGCTACCTTGTGAGGTCACTTGATCCCAGTTGTTGCGTTCTGGTTCTTAAAGACTGGATTTCATCCCTAGCTTTATGGTCATCATTTTCCTTCTGGTCTGGTTTTCTTTGGAGATCATCTTTCATCATCTTTACCTCGTCTTTCATCTCCTTTGTCTCATCTTTCATCTTCTTTTCCTCATCTTTTATCTTCTTTGCCTCAATTTCCAGCTGGTTGATTTTGGCTTTCAAGACACTATTTTATTGTTTTAGTTCAAGTGCCTCTGTTTCCAGATGACTTATCTTAGTTTTTAAGTTCTTTTCCCAATTGTCTTCAGCCTCTCTTAATTTTGTTTTGAGTTCTTCCACAGCCTGTATCCAATTCACTGGGATTTTTGATTGATCGTTTGCTGATCCCTCCCCCTCTGTTCCGTTCGCTGTATAGAAGCTGTCTATTTTAATTTCTTTCTTCTTTTTCTGTTGTTTGCTCATATTCACCCCTCCTTTGTTCCCCATATTTGTCTGTGCTCTTGCTCCTCCCGTTTTTTGTTGTTGTTTTTTTGTTTGGGGGGCTTCTGTCAGTCTCCCCTCTTGGAACTTTAACAGAAGATCTCTCGGTGCAGTCTCTGGGGGAGGGTTGTTGGGGGTTTGAGTTCCCTGTCCTCTGGAGGCTTTTGATTGGATTAAAGTCCAGCAGTCAATGAGGGAGGGGTGTGGAGCCTGGGCTTCCCTGAGTTCTGAAGACTTTTGATGGGATTAAGTTCAGCTGGGTTGGGCTCAGTATGCTCTGATGCCAAAACCTCCTGGAAGGCTGGAGCAAATATGGAGGATCTCCACAGCTCTGACCAGGCTGCCAGCTCTATGCTCCCTCTCTAGCTCCTTCCCCCCCATCTGTGTTCGACACTCTGAGCTTGGCACAGCCCTGCCCACAAGGTACACCCTCCAGACCAGCACCTTTGCCTGCCCAGAGGTTCCCACTGCCTCTGGAGTCTCAGAGCTCTAGGTGGGCAGGGTAGGGGTCCTGGGGCCTTCCTTCTGCCTTCCCCTTAAACCCAAGTGTTCCCAGATTCCAGATTTTGGGGGAGTGTACCTTTTGAATTGAGTCCAGCAAGAGGGTTCCTTGGCTCTGTCTTGTTGTTAGATCTGATTTTTCGGTCCCCTAGGAGAATTGAGTTTGTGATCGGTAAGGAAGGGTATTCAGAAGTCTGAACTTCTGTTCCTTCTAGGCCACCATCTTGACTCCCTCAATATGACTTTTCAAAGGTTTCCCACCTTTTTTCCAAATACAAGACAATGTCATTCAATCACTCTATTTAACATTGCTTATGACATCATCCTTCTTATTTAGACAGATAAGCCTGCTTTTCCTCATCCAATAATTTATCAGTAGATTACCTTTCATAAAAATTTGACCAATACATTATATTTTGACAGACTATGGTTTTAAAAACATTTGTCAACCCCATTCCAGTCTCTAAATAAATGTCTTATATAAATTATGGTTCAATATATCTCTGTTTTCCTCATCACTAGAGAAGAAAACAGCAAAAGTAAAATGCTACATTATTTGATGGATTATAGTCTAACCACCTCCACTTTTTATAATATCATACTGAAAACTTTTTTTTTATTCCCTCTTGTAGGAAATATGCTCAATCTAGATTAAGAAGGGCTTTTGGATAATGGCATTTTTGTCTTTTCTGTTAAATATCCCAGACCAAGCAAAAATAAAAATTCACAATATAAACAGATATATACAAGTTATGTTATTCTTAAAGGAATCATAAACAATGAACCAATGTCAATAATAAATGTATATGTTCCAAATGACTCACCATCTAAATTCATGAAAGAAAAATTATCTGAATTATGATAACATCAATATTAGCATGATAATAGAAGACTACAATCTTTTTCTTTCAGAATTGGACAAAACCAAGAAAAATATTAAAAAAGAAAGAAAATATGGAATTGAAGAAATTGTTGAATGATTTAAAGTTAATATATTTGTGATGTCTTATGAATGGACCATTAAAGAATTTACATGTTTTTAGCCCCATATGGACCTTTTATAAAAATGGGTCATACATAAGGAAATATAGAAATTCTTAATACATGTAAAAAGGCAGATATACATTCTTCAAAAGACCATAATGTGATAAACATAGTAATCCATTCAGAAAGTGCAAACAAAACACATAGACCATAGAACCTTAATATAGAAATCCTAAGTAATGAGGTCAAAGAACAAAACATAGAAAGGATAACTATGTAAAAAAGGATAGTGATGACTCATATGTCAAAATTTCTAGAATTCAGCCAAAGCTGTATTCAGAGGAAAAATTATATCCCTAAAAACATATGTTAACAAATTAGAAAGAGAAAGGCCTGATGAATTGTATGTACCATCACAGATCAGATCATCAAATAGAATGTTTAAGTACTTTTCATAAGAATTTCACTGAGAGTTTCCATTGGTCATTACTCATTTTATTGCATACAATGGAGCTGGTGGCATCATTATCTTCATGCAAATTATAAACTAATAGGTCTGTGGTGTTTGCACAATAGCCAGAACAGTCTTTATAATTTAGTTTGTCTGCTCTATTTCTTATCAAAACAAACCAGTCCATATTTTTAAATTAAGGAGAATCTCATGTGACAAAATTAATATGTAAAGCTACAGGCCTGTTATGCTATTTCTGTAAAGTGCATTTGGTAAAGATTGAAAACATTATATATTCTACTAGGCATGCCTGTGGTAGCTTCTTTATAGAGGTCCCTGAATTTTCTTGAATAGTCAGGTAATGCAATGCTGCAGTCAGTCATGCAGACAAATGCTTTGAGAAAATGTGGCCTCTGTATACATTTCTACAGTATCTATATTGTGCAACTTGTTGTTTATTGAATATTACATACTTTAAAATTAAAAGAGCATAGCACTCAATTAAATGAAAACTAAAACATTCTTTTTCCTCATGTTGTACAAGACTTCTCAAAAGATTTTTAAGAAATGAAAAAAGTAGGAATTGGATCAAATAACTACTGATATCTTCTCAGATAATTTATTTTGTTATTCATAGTAAGTTCTTTTCTACTCTAACAAATCACTAATTGTAGTCAGTCTTTAGTGACATTTCAAGCAGTATTGAAAATTTAAGGTACAGAAAGAGAGATTTGGAATTGAGGACTTTCATTCAGACTTTATTCAGATTATTTCACACCTATTCCAAGACTTGTAAAAAAAAAAAGCATTCACAAACCACAAAGTGTTATATGTAATCACAAATTATTTGTTATCAAAATCAGTAGAAATTTTACTACTGCCATTTTTCCATTTTAAAATATCCATGTATTAACTAGATAGAAAAACACTTTTATTTCCTAATCAATAACTCCCTATTCATTATACCTGATTGTAACTGCAGTGTGAGAGGTGGGCAGCACCAAAAAGTTCATTGAAATTTCATCTGAAAACTATTTAATACACAGCAATATTAGAGCAACAGTCTTGACTACTGGTATGGTCTTACAAGAGTTAGAGATATGCGTAACTCTTATAAAAGTTGGTCAATTTAACTTTCTGGGCCGGAAAAAGAAAAGCATAAGAACAAGGGAATAGGAGAATGTATGAAGTCAAGTCATCAGTACTTGGTTCATAGATTAAGAGCTGACAAGGACCCCACAGATCAAGTCCAGGAGTTCTTAACTCCCTTTATGGATTTGTGAATAGATTTTGAGGGATCTATGACTTTGAATGGGAAAAAAAATACATATTAACTTTCACTATAATGAATTGCCTTTGTAATCCTACATGTTTTATTTTAAGTAATTAAAAACATTATTTTTAGGAGTCTATTTACTTAGCTTGACTTCCACAAAGGTCTATAATGGAAGTCAAAAGTTAGAAACCCTTGCTCTAGTCTAACTCCTTCATTTAACAGATAGAGAAACTAAAGGCCAAAGATATCAAAAGACTTGCCAAAAATTATACAATTAGTAAGTTGAAGAATTAAAATTTGAACTCAGGTCTTAAGATTCTAGATTGTAAAAATTAAATTAGTTTCTAGTAATAAAAGTATTATATTTTATGAGGATTATTAAGATTACTAGAAATCAAGGATACAAAATAATAAACCATGTGCCTAGGGCTGATTAGCCCATTCACAGCTTACTCACTACATCTTACAATGTTCAAGTAGAGGAAGAGGCCTGTGGGAGGCAGAGATCCCATTAAATACTAATTGTGATCATGTACAGGGGGGACTTAGGTGAGATTAATGAGAATTCTGGGAAGTACCAAGGACTTCTGGGGATTGAAGTCTGGGATTCAAATCTCCATTTTTATATACCCCCCTGTGGTGATATTGGGAAATCAGTTTCCCCAAAAGGATCATGGAAAATAATTAACTTAAAGATTGCAATAATTTGTGGGTAAAAGGAAAAGAGAACAAAACCAATGATTGCTAGGTACATTGACAAAAAGCCAATTAGGGGGCAGTCCCCTTTAGCATAAGAGTATATATACAAAACAAATGCACAATCAACCACACCCAAAGTTCATTCTTGATCTTTCTCATGTAGCTTGTGGTCTGTGGAGGCATCTTCATGGTGTCTTCTCCAAACAATTCAGTCTCTGGATTTGGAGAGGTAGCATGTTTTTTAACCTAAAATTACTCTCAAAAGGAATTTAAACTTTTCAATTTAAAATAATAATAAATTTTACATTTCCCCCTAAAGAGGGTGATTGAAAACACAGGGATCATTTAGGGATGCATGGCTGAGGTGTATGAATCAATCAATTGGTAAGAGAAATCAAAAACCTAAAAAAAATCCAAAATAAAAAAAGATAATTTCTGGATGAAATATAGACTATCAAAGTCTTATGTATAAAAATTCCAAGTAAAGGAAAAATAAATCTATAACAGGTCCTTGAATCAGGGCCCAATTTAAATGATATAAGCAATTAAGCATTTACCCAGTCAGTAGCCAGGACTACAGAATGTTGCCACATTATGAAAGGCAGAATAGGGACTAGATTATAGGAGCCAGGTGGGAGCCAAATTTGAGATACTTGCCTGTAAGTATTTTCACAAAGAGTGTGGATACAAGGAAGGCCTACATCTTAACATATGTTAAGCATCGCAGCCTCCCCAGACTTCAATCCCCAGAAGTCCTTAGTATTTCCCAGAATTCCCTAAAATCTCACCTGAGTCCCCACCTGGGCAAGATCACCATTAGTATTTAATGGGCTCTCTGCCTCCCACGGGCCTCTTCCTCTACTCGGACATTGCAAGATATAGTGAGTAAGCTGTGAATGGGCTAATCATTCCTAGGCACATGGTTTATTATTTTGTATCCTTGATTTCTAATAATTTTAATAAACCTCATAAAATATAATACTTTTATTACTAGAAATTAATTTGATTTTACAGTTAATGGCGACTACAAAGGGACTCAGATGAGATTATAGAGAATCCCGAGAAGTACCAAGGACTTCTGGGGATTGAAGTCTGGGGTTCAAATCTCCATTTTTACAAGATCTAGGACTATTTCTACTCTGCAATTTGCTTCAATGTTCTTCTACTTCAGAATAATATTATTTTATATTGTCCAAAAATTTCCTGTCTTAGCAGTCACTTAGTTTTGTGGTATTTAGAATATCTACCATTTAAAAAATTTTAAACATACCTGAAAAAATTATGAGCATTTAAAAAATGAGAAGTTGAAGGAAGTTGGTTATATAAGGTGTCAGAAAATTTACCTAGCAAAATGGTAAATGCAAAATAGGTTGTCACTGCCATGTATGTAGAACCTTCTTGATAATAGTCCTAAGTTCTCTCTAAAAGCAATCTCTTTCTTTCAGTATCCTCTTTTATGAACAAAAAGAAGCTAGAAGATAATTGAGGCAAAGTGGATCATTGTTTCCTTTTTCTGAGAAAATGTCATAGCCTAAATTTATATTTTTTATCTCTTAACAACACTTTGGCTGTTTAACTGAAAAAATACTGAGACACTCCCTTGGAGACCTTGAGTCTCTCCCTGCAGAGTTAAAGGAAGGCAATTGCCTCTCATTGGGAAGCTGCGTTATGTCTTTCAGGCCACTGGCAGCTCCAATCCATCATACTGTGTTATAGTATCCTGAAGGAGTTAATGTGCCTCTAAAATAAAATGGAGTTTATGCTCTCTCTCCTGGTAGAATAAATCATATATTTTTCTATGGTACCTTCTCCAAATAAAGTCTTTAACTAATCTTTACAGAAATCTTGATGGCATAAATATTTCTCATTTAACAAATCAAAAAATTGATTTGGAAAGCAACTTTCCCATAGTCACACAGGGTATCAGGGATATTGCATTATAAGAATCTGCAACTCATCACCACTATTTCTTAATACCTACTCTATTTATTAATACCTATAAGTCAAAGATATGAAGAAATCCTAATAAAAATACCTATTTAATTATGAATTCAAAATACTGTAGATGTGACCTTGACAGTATAGTTAGTCAACCTTCCTGTCCTTAGGCAGATTATTTCCTATTGAGAAATCTCTTCATTTTATGCTATCTGCATACTGTTGACCCAATCATATCTATAAATTGTTGTGATGCACTCAAAAGTTTCAACCTATTCAACACAGTAGGAAATGTTAGAATCATATAATTTCTAAGTTGGAAGGGAGTTTAAGATACCCAATCTAACCTTCCCTCCATACAAAACACACTTCCAAAGCTTCAACATTCATATTAGTTTCATCAACAACATGGAAATGGGTTTTGATCAAGAACACATATAAAACCCAATGGAATTGCACGTGGGCTATGGGAGGGGTTGGGGGAAGGGAGGGAAAGAACATGATTCTTGTAACCAAGGAAAAATATTCTAAACTGACTAATTAAATAAAATTTTCCCCAAAAAATCCTTAAAGTGCAAGTTCCATGAAGGAATGAACTGTTCCACTGCTGTCACTGTGTCCTAGCTGCTGGCACATAGTAGAGATGTAATGAACGCTTATTGTTCAGTAGGTTCCTTCAAGCATCAGCCCAAGACCATTCAATTCATTAAATCAACTGAACAATAAAACAACAAGAATTCACTATAAAAAATTCATATAAGTTTTAGGCCCTCCAAGTTACAGGAATCTCACTTCTTCATAATGCAGTCTCTTCTACCATTTCACTCTTCTATTTGTGTCAGAAAGTTTTCTTATTTTAAGCAAAAATCTTCCTCCTTGTAACTGTATTTTGCCTATTTTCTCTTAGGTCATTTGTCTAAAATAATCTCAAGAGTGATGAGTATAATTAAAATCTTTCTAGGGATGCCATACATTCTAGCAACTACATAATAGTAAATATTATAGGAGGATTTTCTTTACAGATGCTGTCCCTAATTATAGGTCACAAAAAATTTGACAAGTAAGGGAATAATAATTTTATTATATTTGTAAATGTGTCTATATTATCTTTGTAAAGTCCCAAATGTTTACTCATAGCAACAAAAAAGTATATTTTATATTGATTTATTTAATCAAAATATCAATATATAGTCATGAATTCTTTTAACATTCACCCTCTTAGGTACCTTTAGTTGTTACTGAAGTTAATTCAATAAGCACTGATGAATTACTTCCCAAATACTAGGCACTGTGCTAGGGGATAAAAAGAAAAGAGAAAACAATCCGTATCATTGCAGAGCTTACGTTCAACTAACATTTAATTGTTGAGATTGGACAGTTTCTGTTGTTCAAATCTTTCCTTGTTGGGATATACAAATAAGAAGAGATCCATGATCTGGTCAGCATAGAGAACTCCCTGTGTGGGAACTCTCTCCTCCAATGGAAGCCATTAGAGCATTGGAACCCATATATGACTGGGAAAGATCTAGGGAACTGTCTGAGGCACAAGGTTAAAAGATGTGCCTAGGAGGGGTGAGAAAGTATTAAAAGCAGCATTGGATTTTCCTAATTTTAAATCCAGTAGTTTATCCACTATCCCACGCTGCCTCTAAATAATTGTTGGAAATAAAATATATACATTAGGACCTCCTTACACACAACCAATACCTTCAAAGACCCTTCAAGTAAGCTGAAAATGTAACATAATAGCAAACCCCATTATTTAATAAGTAATCCATAGAGGAATGTATCTAAGTTCTTTATGACTCTTCTTAGGCTTATCAGGGCTACCAGCATCACTTCTCTTGTACTTTGAAGTCATTATTAATGACTAAATAGTGTTAATGAAACAGAGAGAAGCACTTCTTTGACACGAACGCCACTTGTTACAAATGAGAACTCTGGACAGAACAAGAACTAATACTTGGCACAAAACAACATAATGACTCACTAGTGCTTCTCAGATCAAGAATGAGCATGATTGGGCAAACTGCTGTGGAACTTGGCACAGCCTGGAAAAAAGGCTCAGATTTAGTACACAATTAAAAATGTTTATTTTATTTTTTTGCCTTTATTTTTTTCAATTGTCAATTGCATATATTTGAATTTGCAGACGTTGAGTTCACATAAAGCAAGGTCCTACTGTATTATCTTTGTCTATTGACTTGACCAGCTAAATCTGAGTAGCCAATGCCTTTTCTCTGTCACCTTTTAAAAAAAAGTGGTGTGAATTTATCCCTACAAAGTGAGAAGTTGCTTATTTTTGGTCCTGGGTGCAGTATAAGATCTCATCCGAAGCACCAATCCTTCCCATAGAGCTCCTTTAAAGCAATGACTAAGGGCCATTGATCAGTTGCTAAAGGTTAATGGTTTTCTACATCATGATTTCATCACTGGGAGAGAGAACAGATGTCTCACACCTGCAAGGGTCTCCGATGTGCCCTGCTACGGCGCAGGACACAGCAGGTTGGAAATGTTATAGTCACTCAGAGTGGGATACAGTCAAACAAATCGTCAGCATTAGCTGTGTGTGAAGCTAACTGTGCTTTAAAGAGTCATCCTTCTTCGTTTGCTAAAACCAAGCTATCCCTAAGCGTGTGGAGCCCAGCTCCCACGGGGTGCTATGTGGGTGCATCCCAGGGCATCATTTAGCTACGCTCATTGATGGAAGTTGGCAAATGCGAAGGGCAATGTAAAAAAGCATGGTTGGCAAAAAGCAAGATTTACACCACACCATTCCTTTGCATGGCCCCAGAAAGGAATCCTGCTGTCCCTATGTGAAGTCTGGGATGAAATACAATGCATGACTGGCACAACCTCACCCAGATGCCAAAACAAAATGTGCCATGTATTTTGGATTCCTGTTTTATGCTGAAAATGATGCAATCAATCTGACCATCTGCTACTACAAAAAAAAAAATAAATAAATAGTCATACTCTGTACAGAGAATGAAACACCCACCCTAAATTAGAGTTGCCTGGGGCTCTTTTGTTCAAATTCTTCAAGGTATTTTTTTTCCCAGATAGTGGTTTGGCTGTGGGTCCAAGAATGTGCAATAACTTATCTGTAGGTTTCTTGGCCTTCATCAACATGCCAGTCTCCCAGGCTTTACCTGGCAACTCAATGGTTATTTCCAGGAAGAAAAACATGCTGTAGAGCAAGTGCTACTTCTACTATTCCTGTTATAACAGAGGTGGTGTCATTTTACAAGGTCTTCATGACTTCTGAGAACAAGAAAAGCCCTAGTGGGGAGCTGAGATCTGCTTTAGCTTAATTTAAGCCAAATGCTGCAGCCAGGAAATGTGAATGATCATTAATAAAATCATCAGAGTGGGAGAGAACTGCAGGACAGTCATGTCTGAGTAATAACTGGGAGGAAATATTGCAAATACCATTCCCTTGATAAAAGATTAGACGTGCAAGCAGCTCTAGTTTGAATTAGCAAGAACAGTAAGGAATTGGATATTCTACGATAAAATTACCATGGGCCCATGATGTCATCCATTTGAATATTCTTCCCAATGTGGTAAATAATAACCAATCCATGCATTTTCAACCTATGTGACTCTTGTGCATATATTCCTCTAAATCTTTCCACAAGGAACCCAACACACTGGGCACATTCCTCTTGATTTTGTGACATCACCTGGATACCAATTCAGCCTTTTGGCCCTCTGTTACCTCTCACAATATATGATTCTCCCACTGCTTCTTCCACTAATAATCTTTACCCTGATTCATGCAGGCAGTAGACAGACTACTAGGTGAGGAGATTGTTGGCCATGACAATTCATGAAACAGAGGAAATAAAGTTAAGTTATAATAAAAACTTATAGTCATCAAGGTAGAATGGGAATGGTGGAGAGTGTCCTGGATTTGAGTCAAGAAACCTTATGGTTCAAGTCCTGCCTCATACTTATTAGCTATATGACCCTAAGAAGGTCACAATTTCTCTAGTTCTCCATTACCCTATTGGCAAAATTAGAATAATAATGGTACCTATTTTCTAGGCTATTGAAGAAAAAGCAGAATAATCTATACAAAGGCTTGGGATTTTCTTCAAACCGTAAGGAATTCTATATCAAAAATTATATATATATATCATATAACTCTATATCAACAATTATATATATATATTACATATGAACTTTCACTTGAACCCCACAACTCTGTAAGGTTAGTAGTGACAGCAAGTCTTATTAATCAGTATTTTACTGAGGACAACAATTGAAGATTGGAAAGATTAATAAATTAACCCAAAGTCACCCAGGCAGCTAGAACTTGGGCTCAGATCTTCTTACTCCAATTCCAATGTTCTTTTCACTTGACCAAATAACCTCTACGCTATAAATAATTATGTGCCCAAAACTTTAAAAACAAAGATTCCCTTGAAAACCTTTTTGAGAATGGAAAGGGAACCTTTGGAGTTGAAGTCCAAAGTCCTAGGTTTGAGAAGCTATGTGATCATAGGCCAAAGCATTCATTTTCCTGGAATTGTTTCCTTCCCTACTAAATGCAGGGTTTGAGCTAAATGATGCCTAAGGCCTGTTCCAGGTTTAATTCTCTGTGATTCTAAACTCTCAACTGTGCAGCCATTTCTTGCTAGGCATTCAGATTTTACAACCAATCGTTATATTCATCTTTTATGCTGAATCTCTCATCTAAGGTTTCCCCATTGCCAACATTCGAGGCAATTAATTCTGAAGGGGAAAAGCCTGAATATATGTAAATTTATTTTTCCTGTAGTTGCCCCAAAGTCAAGGCTATGTATGAGTCTAGACAGATGTCTAAGCTGCCTTCAACATGCAATAGTGAGCTCATAAATTTGAGAGTGAATCCTTTTTTTGTTTGGATGTGTGAAAAATGCTGTCCCAACCCAGCATGTAAAAGAGAGAGAAATACAGTACATCTTGTTATTCTCAAAGCCCTCATAGTGGGAAGTGATTTATTCTGCAAATGCCGGATTTTCTGTTAAATTCTATATCTTGCTATATCATGACCTTCTAGTGTGGAATTTGGTAAAAGGATGGCCCCTTTCCAATGTCTGCTATACATATAATGAAGTCCTGCTGGTAGTTCCCTTGGAATAAAACCCTTGGCTTTATTACTGGAATAACAGCAGGACCTCATTATACAGATAGCAGTGTTTTACCTAAAACATGTTCCTGCTGCCTGGACCTACAGGACAGCATGAGAGCAAGGCTGCTGGGTGTTTGCATATTGATAGAGTCAGGGGGTCTGCTGCAACTCTGGGAATTGGAATTTAAAATGAACTGAGACTTTTTTTATTTTTTTTTATATTTGCTACCTTCAGGCCAAATATGATCTTCCCACTCTAAAATGAATTTAGTTAGAAGAGGTATAAAAACCAAAAGCATCTTGGGAGAGCTATGGTAAGAAGCTTTCTCTTCTCTATTTAAAAATAAGACTAATTATCTAGTTTTGCGCTGGGCACATGTGTCTCACTTCATAGAAATGGTGGATTTCTTGCAAAAGTTATGTGAAAAAATCAATTTGGATAAATCAAACCACATTTTAAATGTGTATGGGGAGTGTGTAGTATAAACAACAATTGCAGCATTAAATGGATGGTCATCCTCAAATTTCCTAGTTTCTTAAATTCAGATTTTCAGTGTTTGTTTAAAGTTTTCAAACTGAAATTCAGAAAACTAAACAAGGAAAGTTTTTCCAGGGCAATTATAATTGCTTAAGTAGACTGCATCCAATTAAAAACAAATTACTAACTGGAAACCATGAATCTACTTTATATTATTTTCATATCATTCCTCTTATTCTATATTTTTTCTCTACTTTAAAGTAATTTACTTTCATTAAAAACTTTTCAATAATTCCATTGCTTAGTCATGAATTTTCCCAGGGCAGATTTTACATTAATCCTTATTAATGGACTGTTCTAAATGTCCAATTTGAGGGAAAGAATTTTCTAAACTAAATATAAAGCACGATCATTTAAAGTGTTATTGTGAGAATAGCACTTCAAAACATTATTGCTATTGTTCATCCTTTATTTTTGAAGAAGACCAATGACATCATGGCTTGATTTGTGTGTGAATTGGATTTAAATGTGGCAGAATTATGCCAATACCTCAGCCTCACTCTCTCTCCCTGAGTCATGGAAGTCCAGTGGGAAGACAAAAGTCAGGATGACTGGTGATGGTCCTGGATGGAGTGAATCACCCTGGCATCTCTGATGTCTGACAAAACTCTACGTGCTCTTCAACACCTGCTTCAGCTGCCTTCATGGCCATTGGAACAAACTGGTCTTGTTCACCCCTACACATTCTTGGGGTAACTCATTGACAGGTTTGAGACTTGTTGGTTACCCTCAACCTAGTTTAGCCTATATTTTTGTAGAGCTTTCCTGGAGAGTGACTGATGAGCACTACAGCTTTTTGGAGTCACGAGTGACAGCTAAATGCCACCTGGACACCAAAGGTGGACGAACAGCCCTGAAAAGGGCTCAGCAAGCTCTCACTCCAGAAATGCTAGTCCTCCCTGGACATTCCATACCTCCAAAGCATTATCTAGGTGTGTGTGTGTGTGTGTGTGTGTGTGTGTGTGTGTGTGTGTGTGTTTTCTTCACATATATTATAAAGATTTTTTATGTGATTCCTTTGGATCCAGAGTTCCTAAGTGAGGAAACTTCCTCCATCGATTCATGTTGGCATCTTCTCTTAAACTTGGAGAATTGTCTAGACTTGTGGCTCATCCAGGATTACACAGCCAGTGTGTTACTTATCTTACACAACTTACTATCTGGCATACCTCTTATAACATTACTGCTACCATTGTTATCAACTATTTTTTGGTAGGTTTCAGAAATAAACAGCCCAAGCTGAGTCCCTTTCTTTCTAGTATTCATATATATCTGATGTTTTGTTGACTATTGCACAGATAGATAAAATGACCACTTTTGGAACTGAATAAGAACATTCTAATGTAAGCTCATCTTCTCTAGGCTCACTGAAAGCATCTTCAATACAAGTACAGTAGCAAACAAGATGGTAGGCATGACATGTACTTTAACCTGTTCCCAATTTGTTTTCAGTTTTCCCATGAAGAATTTCCATATATTAGAAACCACATTCTATGTAATTTATGATTATGAGTATTTAGGATGAAAATGTCTTTTAAACTATTGTTCTTAAGTTTTTGTGAACCAATGTTAATTTTATACAGTTATGGGCATCGGTTCTGTCTATAATTGATGCTCTAGGTTCAGTATAATTTATTTAATAAATTCTCAAGGATACTTTTGAGTTTGTGTTTGTATTATAGGGATTTGTGGTTTGTTTGTTTTTAAAAGATAGTGAGTTTCTGGTGTTTAATTCTAGCTATGTGGTTATATCTTTCTAGGTAGCTGGTAGATGCTAAATCTTTGCAAACTGAAGTGATATGTCCACTTAAAAGGAGACTTATGCCTGATTATCCTGTATTTGTATCTCTTTTGAGCTCCAGCCCTGCCTATTAGACATTTTGAACTCAATGTTCCTTAAGCATCTCAAACTCAACATGCCAAAAACAGAATTTATTATTTTTCCTCGAAAAGCCAGTCCTCTTGATCTTTTCTATTTCTGCTGAAGGCATCATTATCCTTCCAGTCATTCAGATTTGCAACCTTGGTATTATCCTCGATCCCTCGGTCTCATCCTACATAGCCAATTAGTTAACAAATCTTATTTTTCTCTCCACAGCATCTCTCCCCTATGTTGCTTCTCCATTCACACAGTCACCTCCCTTAATAGTTTTCAACCAGACTATTGCAATGGTGACTTATTTGGTCAGTCTACCTCAATTTCCTTCCCACTCCAATTCATCCTCCAGATAGCAGACTGATTTCCTAAAGCAGAGATCTGATAGTGTAAGACCCCCTACTCCATTTACTCCTAAGGTTCCTCATTATGTCTGAGATCAAATATATGCTCTCTTGGCATTTAAAGTTCTTTACAACCTGTTCCTTTTCTAGCTTCCTGGTATTCTTCACTGAATCAATGTTGCATTACTTCTCTCCACACAGTCTATTCTCCAAACATACTAACTTACTTGTTCTTCACACACCATCCTCAGTCTCTTGATTCCACACTTTTGCATTGGCTATCCACCATGTCTAGAATACATTTTCCTATCTCTGCCTCCTTAAACCCCTGATTTCTCCATTCAAAATGAATTCTTCCTAATAACCTCAGCTACTAGTACACTCCAACCCACAACTCTTAGTATTAATTTTGTACATGATTATATTTTTTGCCTTTGTATCATAAGAGGTTGGCACAGCTATTGTTCAGTCATTTGTGGCATGTCCAACTAACTCTTCATGACCCCATTTGGGGTTTTCTTAGCAAAGATGTTGTAGTGGTTTGCCATTTCCATCTCCAGCTCATTTTACAAGTGAGGAACTGAGGCAGAGTTAAGTGACTTGCCCAGGGTCACTCCACTAATAAGTGTCTGGTATTGAACTCAGGAAAATGGGTCTCCCTAACTCCAGACCCAGTGCTCTATTCACCACAACCCTAACTGTCACCTTTTATATCAACCATCCTTGACACTGTTTTTTTATGGTGGTCTAGTTTATTAAATAGATAGTAATTTTCCACATGGGTATCAAATACTATAGCCTTCTGAACCTGCTCAGATTAATTTTGTTTATTTGCAATCTGTGACCAAGCCATAAATCCAGAACCAAGTCAAAGGTTTTACAATAATCAAAAAAGTTGATGTCAATCAGGCAATAAATAGCTACTGAGCACCTATTACATGCGAGACGCTATGTTAAATGCTGAGGATTCAAAAAGAGGCAAAAGGTGACCCCTGCCTTCAAGGAGTTCTCACTCCAAGGGACAAGACAACAAGCAAATACAGCCAAACAAGCTACATAAAGGAATATCTCTGCAATATTTAGTAGAAGGAAAGCATTAGAACTGAGGAATTGACAGAAATGTTATGGCACTTTCTGGTGGCTTATTTCATCACCATCAAATCAATAACGAGTTACTTCTTTCACAGCAGGACTTTTTAGCCACTCCTTTTACTCTTCTGGTTTCTTGTATTTGTAGATTTTGTATTTATTATTATTAGTCATTATTAGTAATTCTGTCACTTTCAGTCCTAGGCAGTAGCTAAAACCAACCCAAGACCCTTAAAAGTTTAGTTTCATAAAAGATAAGTACTCAAACTTAATAGAGAATATCAATGATTTCATTTCAAGTATCTCTTCTATATTTTCCTTCTTTGCTGTCTCTCTCTGCAGCTGAGCTTAATGAAACTATCTCTTACATAAGGCCTTCATTTTCTAATTCCCACTGCTCCTAGAGCCTCCTTCCCAAAAATTGCTTTCAGCCTATCTCTGTCTCCTCATCAAAAATTGCCTTGTATTTATTTTGCATAGAGTTGGCAAATACATATATGTGTACATCATCCACCCTGATATCATGTAAGCTCCTTGGGGTAGGGACTGTCATTTTTGCTTTTCACATCCTCAGCGCTTATCACCACAGCTGGTGCTTAATAAATGCTGATTGCCTTAATTGTTGTTTTAATATTTTAATATAAAATTTATATTTAAATATAATTTATATTATAGACATATGCATTTTCGATATAAATTGATGCTTTTTTATTTCATTCACATGCACCCTTTCTCCACTGAAGTAAATCAGAGCCTCTCCACTTAGACCAGTTAGTTTCATAAGTTGTAGAGGCCGAAAATTTCATCACTCACTAAGTAATCCTGCACTGTGTCAGGATCTACCTAGGCTGGTCTCCAGATGACAGATGGCTGTCCACTGCCAAGCCCATGCTAAAAGCCTCTCTCACCTAATCAGACTTGCCAGAGTTCATAATGGGCTGAGATAGCCTTTGAGAAACAATCAATTCGACAAATATTAATTAAACACACATACTGTGCTGAACGCTGGAACTACAAAGACAAAAATGAAATTTCTTTCCACTCCAGTGTATTCCAATGAGGCATCACTCAGGGAAGAAGGCAGGGAAGGAAGAAGAAAAGGAAAACTAAGGAAGAAGATTTTTATGGAAGCTGGAACTTAAAGGGATACAAAATGAATATTTTCTAGATCAATAGCCTGGAGTCACGAAGTTCAAATCCACCCTTAGGAACTTACTAGCTGTGTGATCCTGAACAAGTCAATTTAACCTCTGCCTCAGTTTCCTTAACTGTAAAAAGGAATAATAATAGTCCCTGCCAAGCAGATGGAGAAGTGGATAAAGTGCCAGGCCTAGAGACAGGAAGACCTCCAAATCTGGCCTCACACACTAGATTGCCACCCTAGCCAAGTCACTTAACCCTCTTTGCCACAGTTTCATTGTCCATAAAATGAGCTGGGAAAAGGAAATGGTGAATTACTTGCATATAGTTGGCAAATACATATGTATATATATATATGTGTGTGTGTGTGTGTGTGTATATATATGTATATTTGTGTGTGTATACACATATATGCCAAGAAATACACAAATAGGGTCACTGAAATGCCTGAACAACAATACCATCTCATAAGTATGTCACTCTTTGATTTAAAAATTAAATGAGATTTGTCTAAAGTCTTTAACACTTGCCTGACATATAGTAATATGATTATGAAGATTTTTTCCCTCCTTCTTTTCCCCCCCTTGAAATACTGAGCAAGTATTAAGTTAAAGTCAAGTCTAGCTACCCAGACCTCTGCAGGCATCACCAAGAAATAGCCTGTGAAACATGATATTATTATATAATGCATCTACATTGAAATACCACAGTACTTGGCCTGTAAGAGCTCTGCTATATTTCTCCCTTCCCTACTGTATTTGAAACAATCACAAGAGGGAACAGTTTTGTCTCAAGATTACTATAACATATGTCTTAGAAAAAAGCAAGTAGAACCTTCATATTTTGAATTTCAGATATAATCTTGTCAATGGTGTACTATCATTATATTATTCTTATATCTGTACTTTCCCCTTCCTCCTCCTTCCAGGTCTAATTCCAGGGGAGAATTCACTCACAGGCCTGAATTTATCTCTTGACCCTGTACATCCTCAAAATCCAGAAGAACCAATCAGAATGACACCGATACAGACAGAAACGAATAATTGGAAAGAAGAAGCAGTCAAGTGAGAATTTTCTGAAATAGATAATGCATGTTATAAAAAAATTTTATCTTGCCCTGAAAAACTCAAACACCTGTTCTTCATAAACCTCGTTCTTTTGTTCTTTAGTGTATGTAGTGCCTGATAACATAGCTATCAACATATCTATACCACTATGGGAAAGTGATCCACGTGAACCCCTAAGTCAGTCCAATTCACTAGGACTTTGTCTATTCAGTTCAATTCAAAAAACTTAGTAAGCCCCTCCTGTGTTAGGTATTAGTGACACAAAGACAAAAATTAACCGTGTCTGCCTTCAAGGAAATAGCATCATACATGGGAATTTCAACTAAATCAAGCAATCAATAATGCATTTATGATGTGTTTAACCATATATTGGATACTTAGAGGCACACCAGGAATGCAAAGACAAAAATGGAACAATCCCTGTCCTCAAAGAACTTACATTCTAAAGGGGCATGCAAAGTATGCCTATATGAGCATAATAGGTACTAATGGTGGAGGTTAATTGAATCAATCACTCCACTCAACTAGGCCTAATACTTTTATTGAATAAAAACAAATTTCTATACATCTGGACGGAATTGATCAATCAAAAGGATAAGCAAAGTGTGACTAAGACCCAGACCCTTTAGGTCTAGGGTAATTGGATTACTCAAATCAAGGATACCTCAACTAGATGTAACAATATATGTTTGGTTTGTTGAAGAGATTTGGCCACCACCTGTGGGGCTTATATAAAATTAGCAACCTACTTTGGAATTAGATATTTAAGACTAGCAATATAGGGCAAAAGATTTCTAGCCAGGTCCCTGAAAGGGACTACTAGGTTGGGAATAAAGAAGAGAAGCTTCATTCCCAATCTTAGCCTTGGTTTCTTTCCCCCACTTTCTTGGCCAAAGGAGGACCTTATGAATGTCAGAGGGTCAGAAGATGTTTTAACTTCCCATCAGACACTTGGTCATACTGGGGATATAGATGATCATCCTAGTGCAATTATCAATAATATGGAAAGAGGTCTTGATCAATGACACAAGTAAAACCCAGTGGAATTGTGCATCAGCTACCAGGGTGGGGAGGGGGGTAATGGAGGGGAGGGAAATAGCATGAATCATGTAACCATGGAAAAATATTCTAAATTAATTAATTAAATAAAAATTTTCAATTCCAAAAGAAAGTTGGTCAGAAAAGTGTCCCCAGAATAGTCAATGTAGTGCCTATATATCCAGAGCCAAGTACAAACTAGACACATTAAGAATAGACTGTGGGGGGCAGCTGGGTGGCTCAGTGGATTGAGAGTCAGGCCTAGAGACAGGAGGTCCTGGGTCCAATCTGGCCTCAGATACTTCCCAGCTGTGTGACCCTGGGCAAGTCACTTGACCCCCATTGCCTAGCCCTTACCACTCTTCTGCCTTGGAGCCAATACATAGTATTGACTCCAAGATGGAAGGTGAGGGTTTAAAAAAAAAAAAGAATAGACTGTGAAAGGACCCCAGCAGCAAAGTTATACTTTGTCTAAGGAGAACTTCATGAATATCCCACAAAGGAGAGAAAATGACTTCCAGGAACCAGGAGCTAGTTCCTCCTTTGCTACATATGGTCTCTATGTTGGTTCATGCTTTCTCTTGGATTCTTTATGGACTTGTGAGTCACAGACTTTTGGGGATTGGGAGAAAGGAAATGTTTTTATAGCATTTTTATACCACCTCATATATGGTGTCACTAATTTAAAAGTAAATAAATCTGACTGGCTGATTGATACTGACTAATAATCATGGCAAGGAAGGGGAGATCATGGAGGTTCATGTGCTTTGACATTAGAAGGATACCCCTAAATATCTCAAGGATAGCCCAAGAATTCAAAAGAGGAGGTTTAGGTAGCCTTGCTCCAGGGATCCAACCTGTTCCTGCAAATGGGGGTTAGGAGAGTAGTATATATATAAATACGAATAATAAAAGGTAAGTTGAAGGGAAAGAAAGTACTAATAACTAGAAGGATTGGAGAAGGCTTCACAGAGGAGGTGTCATCTTATATGAGTTTTTAAGCTAAGAGGGCAAAGAATGTATATATCACAGACTTAGGGAATGGCCTCTGTGAATACAGACACTGGAATGAGCTGAGGGAAGAGTTAGTGGCCAGCTCAGAGGGATCATCACATAGACATAACCTACATCTTTATGAGTCATGAATTTTTTTAAAAAATAAATCAAAAGAAATGCTGCATGAATCTCTTCCAAGCACTCAAAGAAATGGCTTTTCCAATCCTGTAAATATTTTATTGTTAAATAAGATTGTGTATTATTTCCTTTCCTCTTCTAAAGAAGCTATGGCATAATGACCAAGAATAATGAAGGGAACTGGTAATCTTTACACCACTGAAGGAATACAGTTATATAAATACCTCCCACTAGAATTACTGGAAATGTCACAAAAGACTTGGCAATTTAAATGTGAATCAGCAAATCCATAATAAAGCCCAACTAAGAGCTCCTTCATTGTGCCACTTCTTGGCGTGTCATTATGTGCCCGCTGATCCAATTTTGAATTGCTTAACCATGGTTAATATAATTGCAATATGCTTATGGGACAATAAAGGCGTACATGTCTCATTCAACAGGCAAGAAAAGTTGTCAGCCTGAAAAGAAGTTAAAAATACCTTCTTTCCTCCTCTCCTCTTCCAGCAGCTGCTCTAATTTGCTATAATGGGTGCTTGTCAATATGTGTGAGACCAAATATCTAGGATTCAGTACATTGCTATAGAACAACAGACTTCAAAAACAGAGAGTACATTTTGGGGTAAACATAAATTTGTTCATATACAAAAATAAATACTGTCTTGCAATGAACAATGCCATTAGACAAAAGGTGTAATGTGGCATAGTCTTTAGGTAGAGAAATATAGAAAGTGGAAAATTCTTTGGTAAGGCTTGGAACCTTCCGTTTGGGACCAAACATTATTAGTTATGTTTGTAGAGGGTTCTGCAGTCTTCATGTTTGCAGAATCCATAGAATGATCTGCAATCCTGTTATAATCCTCATTATAAGATAAGGAGCTGAGGCACCAAGAGGTTAATTAGCTTGCATATGGTAACCCAGTCAGCACAGCCAGGATTATCCTCTGATTCCTGAACTGACCTTCCTTCTCCCATATAACCCCATGATGTTCCTCTTTTAAGCCTATCCTCTGAACCAAACTGATTGCTTTATTTATTTATGACATTTGATTCCTTGGTTTTATGTCATAAACAAGGCTGGAATGGCGGCAGTTAGGAATAGAGCTGGGAGAAGGCTAGTCTGGAGAAGGGATGAAGTAATGTGTCCTCCAGTCCATGATCTTGTGGGTCTCATTTTATCCTGGCACTTTTTCATGGCACACAAGCACATAAGGATGGTACTTTTATCTTTCCTTTCCAGGACTGAAACCAGGGGATGGGCATAATAGTAGTCCAGAGAAACCCCTCTGATTAGACCAGTAATATGAGGGAGAGAAGAAGCTCTCTACCAAAATTTCTCAGAACCTTCTCTACTTGGTTAAGTACTGTTAGTAAATACTTAAATAGAGAAATATAAAAGCATTCATTCATAAAAGAAGAATGGGATAAATATCATCTTGTGTTCTTGGATCAAATAAAATAACATGAAAAGTGCTTTGCAAATATTAGCATGCTATATACTTATTAATATTATGACAGTAGGCAGGCAAGTACCATAGATGGTCCTAAAGTCAGGAACACGCCTCTTCCTGAGTTCAAATCTAGGCTCAGAAACTAATTATCTGTGTGACCTTTGGCAAGTCACTTAACCCAGTTTGACTCTTTCTCATCTGTAAAAAATGAGCTGGAAAAGAAATGGCAAAACATTCCAGCATCTTTGCCAAGAAAATCCCAAATGAGGTCACAGAAAGCCAAACATGACTGAAAACAACTAAGCCTCATTATCAACATCATCGTTGTCATCATTATTTCTTGCCCACCAGAGTCTCAATATCTGCCACTGGGGAATAAGCTTAGGAAAGACCCTGCAATTTGATCTGAAATTCACGTATTGTTTACTAGTTCATCGCTAGTACCTATCTATGGTCCATGGGTCCTAGAGTAGAAAGATCCAGAGCCCCAGATGAGCACAAACACCTGTGACTTTTATCTCTGTGAAAACATAAGAGGAAATTTGGGTACCAATACTATAGATACCACTGTTCTTCCTAACCTGAGCTGGTCACTGCTTCTGAAATGATACCACTAACTTTTAGCCAAAGCTTTATTTTCCATTTATGTATGGGGCAGCCTGGCTAGTGAAACACCAGTTCCATTCCTAGGATCTGGTTAAGTCCTCTAGTGTTCTATAGGACAAAAACTCCACTTGGTTCAGCTATTCTCTCTAGCCTGGGGACCACAGGACTAATCGATCTCTCATACACTGTGTAAGGCTTCGTAGATCAGAGAAGCATAAATTTCTAGAGCGGGAAGGAAACAGAGTTCATCAAATCCAACCCCCTTATTTTACAAGTGGGTAAACTCAGACAAAGAGAGGGTAAGTGGGTTCTCATGGTTCACACAACTGAGTGTCTGAGCTATAATCTGAACATTTATTCCCAACTCCAAGTCCAGCACCCTATCCATTATACCATACTGCCTCTAAATCTATGCCCTGCATTGCCTTCATTCTCTTTAATATTATACTCCTGCTTCTTAATCAGGACCACTTCCTTAAAGAATAATGCTGCTCCCATAATTAAGTCTGGCTGGCTAATTTATGTCACCTAATAACCATGAGAGGAGTGGGGGTGAGTGAATCACACAGGTGAAAGACCTTGAGCTATAGAACTAGAAAGAATAACCATCCCTCATACAATTCATCAGTTCCTCCCCTTAGAAGCCAGAAGGGGAGATATAATTATCCTTGCTCCGGAGTCTCAACCTGCTAGCACAAGTGGGGGTTTGTGAGGGGAGAGTGAATTTAGAGGAAGATAAGAAACAAGATTTTGTGGACCTCCCCCCAAAAGTGCCTGCCCTTAAGAAATTAAGAATTGCAAATTGTGGGCATACTTTCTTGTTCTCCCCAGGACATAATTCTTGGTTCAGTCCTCAGATTCTAGTACTGATTCTTCCTTCTGATCCAGGTATTGGTTTCCCCTAAGTTTAGCATGGAAGCCATCTATAAGATAGTGAACAGGGCATTATTACCCATTTGAATTCAGAAAGACACACATGCAAGGTAGTAGCTACGTAACTCTGGGCAAGTCGCTTAATATCTCTAGTATTCAGCTTCTTAATTTTTAATGTTAGTTTTTATTTAATGGACTTTAAGTTCCCTTTCAAGTCTATATCTTTGACCCTTGAACCCTTTCTTTACTCTCCATCTCAGGAGTCTTTAATCTGCCCCCATGGAAGGCCATCAGGCTCAGTCCATGATAGCCCCTAGGGCAGAGCTAGGAAGAGCAGTACAATCTTGGGTCACTCCAGACCTCTCCGACTCCCCATACATCAAACTGTGATGTCCCACAGCAAGGACTATCAGAACTACAGACCTAAAAATAGTATAATTCACAGGATCTGGGTTGCATTGGGCAGTGACTGAGAATGCAACTCTTTAGGACAAGATAGCAATTAAACAAAAAACAATTTTTCTAAATACAAGGATTTATTACATGTTACTTTCCTTTAACTGCTCTGTGGTCCAGGCAAATTAGCTCATTTGCTGTTCCATGAATGGGACATTTCATTTCTTTCCTCCCTGTCTTCAGATGGTTATCCCCTATGCCTAAAGTAGATTCCTCCTCATCTTTCTCTTACCCAGAGAGCCTCTCGCTTCTTCTAAAGTGAACTCAAGTACAACTTTCTCCATGAGACCTTTCCTGATCCTCCTAGTTGCTAGTGATCCCTCCCTGAATTAATTCTATATTTAGTTGGCATATTTTTTATCCACTTATATATGTATATGTGGTTTCCCCCAATATAATGTAAGCTTCTGGAAAGAAAAATCTCTACTTTCACAAAAATAAAAGTCTCTAATCTGTTCTCCCACAAGTCCAGGAGGAACTGGGTTCAAGCTTTGAGAGTACACATGGTAAATAGGTAACTCCTGGTTAGTGAAAGTCATTTTCTCCCATTCATAAACTGTGCAAGAATTTCCCCTTATGAAGGGTGAATTTGGGCCTGCTTTATCCATCACTGGTAATGGATACTACTAGGTCACTGATGGGAAGATAGGAAATCTAACATCTTCCAAACCCTTCAAAAATCCAAAAATCCTCCTTCACCCTGAATGGGGACAGGGAAGGAGAACCAGCCAAGACCCAAACTGAAGCTTCTCTCTTTAAAACTCATGCTTTCACCCCCACCACCATAAGTTCCTCCTTGGTGTACTAGAGGTACATTAGAAAGAAATACTTGCCCCGACCTCTCATATAACTCCAGTATTCCAGTTCCATCATTTTAGACCATCCTTGATATGTAGCCAACTTTCCACATCTATCAGAAAACATCTCTATAATTTGAAGGACTTTTTGAATTTAGTCTAAAGCTTATGATCATGATGGCTCAAGCATAATATCACTTCCATTAATGAATGAAGCATTTATTAAGTGTTTGCTATGTCCATAGCACTGAGCATACATACACACAGAGAAGTCAAACAGTCCCTGCTCTGAAGGAAC
Source organism: Monodelphis domestica (assembly GCF_027887165.1). Classification (NCBI taxonomy): domain Eukaryota; kingdom Metazoa; phylum Chordata; class Mammalia; order Didelphimorphia; family Didelphidae; genus Monodelphis; species Monodelphis domestica. The sequence goes on from NC_077229.1 coordinate 188,293,949, forward strand.
TAACTTTCTAATAGGGATGCTACAAATCAGAGGGAAAGATCCCATGGTCCTTAGGGAACAGCAGCAAAGTGGATGATAATGTTTCTTCTTTAATGTCATTTCCACTGATAAAATCAAAACCAGTTTTCATATTGAACCATTTGACAACTTCAAAAACTGTAAAACCCAGTGGAATTGCTCATTGACTCTGGGATAGGGGGAGGGACAGGGATGGAAAGAACATGAATCATGTAACCATGGCAAAATATTCTAATTTAATTAATTAAATAAAATTTTTCATTTCAAAAAAAAAAAAGAAGTAGTGGCCAATCAGCATGACCTCACAGGAGCTGCTTTCCAGGATGATGGCTCAAAATTTGGGTTGGAAGCATTTCTATTCCCAAGGTTCTTGGATTCAAGGTCTTGAACTATCTTCATTGAGATCTGAGGGGAAATGGCAATCAAAGGTCCTAGTCATGGTTTGGCTTTCCTGGCATATGATGTCTCCTATATTTCCCTCAAGGTGTCATGCTGCCTCAACTCAGGTAGTTTGCCTGTCTAGTGGGTGGCAATTAATTGGTAGTTGGAGGAGATGGCTTACCACCTTCTCCCCAAATGATCAGGACTGGGCTAGAAACAGAATTGGTGGTGGTCTGGCAGATGCTGCCTTGGTTCCTTTACTTCTCTGCCCATGGTTGACAGTTACTCAGCATTGGCTGGTGATAATGAGGAACACGGGCTCCCTCTCCACAATGATTTCTGCTTCAGTTTTGACCACAGGAGGATATTGGTCAAGGTAGCTGTGGCAGTTTGACTGCCTCTTGTCTGTCATTAGCATACCCTGCTGCTTCCCAGAGGCTGCTGTGTGTGTGGCAGATAGTTGGCAGTTGATGGGAAAAGGCCCCAGCTTTCCACAGGAGGTGGTTCTTTGGATGATGGCTGTGAGGACAATCACATACTATAAACGGAGTAGAGTAATTTAATTGAGTAAATATCAATTAACTCCCCTTTAAACAAGCCTAGAAATCTTGACAGATGGCCAGCCTGGACTAAAGGGGCCTAATGTTTCATCATGAGTGTGGGTTGATTTTGTGGACTTTCAAAGCACAATTCAAGCACCAACTTTCCCAAGTAGAAGATAGGGCAAAAGAAACATAATGACTTTATGGTAAAAGTGTTGTTGTTCAGTCGTGACTGGCTCTTTGTGGCCTGATTTGGGGTTTTCTTGGCAAAGATACTGGAGTGGTTTGCCATTTCTTTCTCCAGGTCACTTTAGAGATAAGGAAACTTATCTCTAAGACAAAGAAGAATTAACTTGTCCAAGATTACACACCTGGTGTTGGAGGTCAGATTTGAACCCAAGAATTATTTCTGACTTCAGGCCTCCTCTCTGCCCTATTATGGCAAAGAGACCTTCTTTGAAAACACTGTCTCTGCACCCCCCAAAATGCCTTCTTTTTATGCCACTTAAATTATAACTTTCCAGAGGCTAGGTTTTTCAGGTTCAGACTTTGGTAGATTCCAAGGGTCTCAGCAAACGCTGGGCACATGAAACCTGCCTGGAGAGAATATTTCTATAGCCCTCGATTGAGTATGTAGTAGGAGAGGTCAGCTTAAGTGTCCCCTCTTCAGGACTCCTCTACTGATGTCCTTAGTTGCTCCCCTCACGATGTATTTTTTTTTTACTTATTCTGTATTTACTCCTCCATGCACATATTGTATTCTAATGGTGAATATAAGCTGCTCCTTAAGGTAGAAACTCTTTCATTTTTTTGTATCTCTACATACCAGGTTCCAGAAGAATGTCTGGCAACTGAGCCAATCAATCAGCAATTTTTCCTAGGCCTTCTGGGTATTAGGTGAATAGTGGATAGAGTGCCCAAACTTAGAATCAAAAAAATCTGAGTGCAAATCCTGCCTTGGACACTGACTAGCTGGGTGACATGGACAAGTCACTTAATCTTGCAATACCTCGGTATCTTCATCTATAAAATTGGAATAATACTACCAACCTCACAGAGTTGTAATGAGAATCAAAGGAGATAAATATAAAGCACTTTGCAAACTTTAAACTATTACATAAATGCTAACTATTGTTATTAATATTATCATAAATGCACAAGATATTTATTAGAGATGCAAATATGAAAGTGAGATAGTTCTTGCTTTCTAGGAACCTACTTTCTAACTGGACTAGAAGACATGAACAGATGAATAGACAGAAGTTATATATACATGGAGGATAAGGCACTAAGAAGTGGAAAATCAGGCAAAGCTGAAGGGAACTAAGGGGTTCCAAGAGGCAGAGGTGATGGAGAGCCCTGCAGTCATAGCCAATAGACCCCAAAGAGACCCTGTGGGTTCAATCCTTGGGGGCCTGACAGTTATGGATTCAAATTCTTTTTCTGATTGCCTGATAACCCAGAGTAAAATTCCAGATAAATCTCTAAAACAATGTTTAAGTACGACTCATGTCTAATATTTCTTCAAAATAGGTAACATAATCCCCCCCTAAACATAATCAGGTATAATAATGGGCATCAGATGTACTGTAGGAGGGTTTTTTATTTCATCATCCATGGAAATTACACAAGATGTATACAAACAGATGCAGCTATTAAAAAATACTCAGAGATCCCATGGCATTCATTATATTGCTCCAGAAGGTAAACGTCCTCTTTGGGACTACCAAGTACTTGCCATTCATCTGAGACCAAAAGTTCTGTTCAAGCAGCTCATAGTAGATCATAAAGGACTGTCAAAGTTCAGATCTCCTGCCTAGTTGGTATTGCTTTAATGGTCCTCTTATTGTCAGTCCTCTTCTACTCTAAGAAGTCACTGCTGAGAATATCTTCATATGAGTTTCTGATAGTTGGGCATTCATCAAACTCAGAAACTCTCTAATTCAGGAATTCAAAATTATCCATGAGGTAATTGTTGCAAGGCTAAAAATATTCTTCCTTATGATAGTCTCTGATCTCTTCAAGAATAGAAAGCAGAAATCAGAAGACAACCAGAACTTGAAGTCTCAGAAATTTCAGTCACATAAGCTTAACAAATGGTTATTGAATGGTTGGTTTGTTGGATGGTTGGTTGGTTGGTTGGGTGACAAACAAGTAGTCCAATCACTAGGAATAGTGACTCTGAAATAAAATTATTGTGGGGCAAAGAATGGATGAACATGAACAAGACAACAAAGCAATGAACATTTATAAAATGCTTACTATGTGCCAGGCACTGTGCTTGGTCATGAGAAAACAAATTTAAAGCTGAAAAAAAGATAGAGACTGCCCTCAATAAAAGGAAGACAGTACATAAAAAGAGCTAAAAACAGGAAGGTACCCCTGTGCAGAAATGGTGGTTGAAATCCTTAGAATAAAGGATGATTGATCTGGTCCCTTCCTCAAAATAGTGAGCCATTGCTATTATGTGGACTTTAGGGGAAGTTAGACCTTTTCTACTCTGAAAACTGACACTAAAATTCACTTGAATCAGAAAGAACACAACCGCTGCTGTAACAGAAGTTCCAATATGAGTCATGCAGGTGGAAATGTGGCTCTTGAACAGAACAGACATTTTATTACCAATATTTCTAGTTCCTGGAACCATGGTTCTTTATTGACCAGAACGAGGAGAAAGAATGCCAGGAGTTCTAGAGGGGAAAAAATATGCTTAAAGGGTTCATCCATCTTTCCATTTCTCCCATTCATAAAAGAAAAGAATGTGGAGCAGAAACTCAGACCCAATTATCAGGCCCTCTAAGCCATCACAGCATGCATTCTCCATCCCTGATCTCCAATCTATTGAACTAGCTACATCTCCACCAGACAACCTACAGGGGAGCCTATAACTTTAGTCAGATCTATGAAAAGGATGAATGGGAAAATGTTCCCTAGACAACAATAGACCATTTGAGTGCTGAGTACTTTGGGTTGTGAATTAGCCAAGAAGGATTCCAGTGGTTTATAAATGTTAACTTTTATTTTGATCAAATTTTGTTACAAAGGGGATACCTTCTTGACCATTGGAAACTTCTGTTATGGTAATGCCAGGTACTCTTCTGCTTGGACATTTACTCCTGTATCTTTGCAAATGGGGCTTTTGCACTTACTTTTTCCCTCTAAATTCATTCCCCACTTAGGTACACCAATGTGATAACTTCCTGGGAAAACTGGAAACAGCTTAGGCATATAGAAGATGCTGCAAGTGGCAAAGAACCTTAAAACACTAAGCATATAGGGCCCAATGGCAACCTAGACTACACTGAACATTTGGGATGTCAGAATCATTAGTCCTTCCCTCAAAGTAGCTGAGGGATAGAGTTGTGTCATGATTTCTCCATTGTTCTGCTGGTAAATCCAGTGTCCTACCTACTCCTAGTTTTTATATGTATTCACCTCAAATTTCACCAGTTTCTATTTACTTTACACACACGGATCTGGGCCTATAATAGAATCGCTAAGTCTTTGGCTGCTCCAAATGCTGTTCAGGAAGCAGAAGAAGTTCCTCATCAGAGACCCTTGATTCATTAATCTCCTTGAGTTCTCAGTAGTAGGAGCTGGAAGGAAGAAAGCTTGCCCACCTCTAATGCTTCCCAATTAGTGGAGGACTTCCAACAATGGTAGTCCTACCAACCAAGGCCTCAAGATTCTGAGCAGAGTGGAGCAAACTGGGGGTTTTCCCTACATGTCAACTTCCTCCATGAAGGGATGCAATGAGAATGCTGTTCTTATGCCTCCTGAGGGGACAGTCCATGCCACTGCAAGGATTAAAGGAAGGAACAGGAAGAAGATATTGGGAGAGAAATAAAAAGGACAAAGACCAGCAAATGGGAGGAAAGGGGAGGGGACAAGTCAGCCTCTCTCATAATTTGTAGATTTCCCCCTTTCTAGTCCTACCTGAACTACTGCCCCAACTTCCAGCTGAAATTGTTGGTTGTGGAATTCTCTCCTTACTACTTGCTCTGGTTGCCACTTAGACTCAACCATTTCCATTGAAGTGTGCTGCCCCTGACTAGTAGTATATACCTACCTGCAACTACCTTAGAGGAAGCTAGAAGATGAAACAATCCTCACACAGCTGGACATAAAACACTTATATGTCCTGAATCGGAATCTCTAAATGTGTGAATGAATAGAATCCAGACATTATCTCATTATTAATCCTTCAACTGTCACTCGACCATTTCTTTCTGTTCACTCTTTAAACTGGGACCACACTTCTGCTTTTGATCCAAACTGTTGCCTCCTACATCTGGCCCCTTCATTTAATTTCCCATCTCCTTGGCAACCAATCATAATTCAGTGTGATTAAGCTAACTCTTCTGATCTCATTACACGAGGACAGGACAGAATCACAGATAATTCAGGAGATGAGACAATTATCATTCCTCCTCAGCCTCTCTATTAGCCTAAGTTTTTTCTCAAGCCCTCAGAAATGCCTCTCATTTTGGAAGCTTCTGAAAGGAAAGATAGAGGCACAAACGTCTTCCCAAGATCTCCTTTTCCCTTCCCAAAATTTTAATGATTGTCAGTCAGTCAACAAGAATATATTAAGTACTTACTTTCTATCAAGTAGTCCTAAGGCTATAGAAGACAGTCATCAGTACCTATGTTCAAGGAGCTGACATTCTAATGGTGGAAGACAATATGAAAAAAGGAGTGGGGTGGGCAGAAGGAAATATGATGGAATCTGGAGGACAGCCTGGTGATAACTGAATAGGGGCCATCTAATCTGAGAGAGGGACCCCAGGGACTTGGGGTACTTCCAGGGTATCAGTACTAGGACAGAGGTGAGCTTTCAAGATAAAGAGTTTTCTGTTGCATGATGGAGGAGTCTAGATTTCAGACTGGAGAAAAAAGGCAGGAAGGTGGAGCAGCAGAAAGAACATTGGTCCTGGAGTCAAGAAAACCTGAATTCAAATCCAGATTCAAACACATACTTAGCTGTGTGATACTGGGAACTCACTTAACTGATGTCTGCCTCAGTTTCCTCAGCTTCAGAATGGAGATAATAATAGCACCTACCTCCTAGAATTGTTGTGAAGATGAAATAAGACACTCATTATAATGTACTTAGCAAACTTTAAAGCACTATATAATTACTAGCTATTATTATTATTATTAATAGTAAACATTGTCTTAAACAGAGACTTTTCAGGGGGTGGCAATAGCCAGTTAAAACAATTTTGCATTTTCTCCCTCCTTCCAATTTACCATTCTCATTCCCAGGGAGATGGCTAAATTTTGGAACAGAAAACATCTTAAGTGCTCCACTGCCCTATGTTTCTCCTCCTAGATCCAACTGTTTCTTTTTATATCTTTATTTTGATCAATGAATCAATAAGTACTTATTAAATGCCCACTATGAATTGATAAGCATTTATTAAGCACCCACTGTGTACCAGGAACAGTGTTAGATGCTAAGGATAGAAGAAAAAAAAAACAAAAGTGAAACAGTCTCTGCCCTCAAAAAGCTCACATTCTATCAGTGGAAACAACAGGGACACATAAATATTTATAAAATGTATATAAAATAAGTTCAAAAGGAGGCACCTAACAGGTGAAGGGACCAAGAAAATGCCTAATGAAGAAGGCTATATTTGAGCTGAAATTGAAGAAATTTGAGAATTTGGAGGTGAGGCAGATATGCATGTCAGGCATGAGGCAGGCACAGCCAGTGTAAAGGCACAGTGATGGTAGAGAGGATTTGTGTGCTAGGAATATCACAAAAGTCCATTTTGTTGGTCCATAGAGGAAGTGCCTAATAACACGGTTTGGAGCCAGATTGTGAAAGGTCTCAAATGCTAAGCAGAGTAGTTTGTATTTGATCCTAGAGTCAATAGAGAGCCACTGGATCTTATGAAGCAGGAGAGTGACAAAGTCAGATTTGGGCTTCAGTAGTACTTGGCTTAATAACTATATGATCTTCAAGAAGTCACAACTTCCCAAGCAGTCAATTTCTTTACCTGTAAAATGTGGTCATTGGACTAGATAAAAGAATCACAGCTCTAACAGAGAGAAGAGATTAGAATTAAGGGAAATTGGGAAAGGCTTTCTATAAAAGTTAAGATTTTAGCTGGTACTTAAAGGAACCCAGGAAATATAAATGGCACAGATGTTTGTGGCATAGTGGATAGGACACTGGGCCTGAGAACCAGGCAGACTCATCTTCCTGAGTTCAAATCCAGATTCAGATGACCCTAGGCAAGTCATTTAACCCTATTTGTTTCCGTTTCCTCGTCTGCAAACTGAACTGGAAAATGAAATGGCAAACCAATCCAGTATCTTTGCCAAGAAAACCCCAAATGGGAACAGCAATTGAGAGCTGCAAGGGACCTTAAGGCTCACCTAGAATTATCTTAAGTTCTATCAAGTGAAACTGAGGTTAAATAGTACCAGAAGTAGACTTTCTGACCAGATCCAGTGCCCTTTTTACTCTACTATGCTGAACTGCAGAGTGATAGAGTAAATAGAGAGCTTGTTTCAAAGTGAGGCATCCCTGTCTTTGACATATGCAGGTTCTGTGACTCAGTTTCTCAGTGAACCCAAGAAACTGATGTAGAATGGTTGCAACTGCATCGGCAGAAGGTCCTTCATCACCATGAACTCTCTAAGCCACAGAAATCACAGATCTGAACCTCTTCCCCTCCTCCCACAAAATCTCTATATGCAAAACACAAATTGGCTGCATTTAAGCATGTGCTATCCCACTGGCTTCTTGAAAGTTTCTAGATAAATACGCTGTATTATTTCTATTAAAATTGAGGGTTCATTTTTTGTTTTTGTTTTTTTCAGAAGGCTAGCCTGCCTTTTCTGTGATTGTGCATCTTCCCTTTGATAGGAATCTAAATAGGATCGAGTCTATTCCTAATTTCACTGCTACCGAAATGCAATGTATCTCAAACAGCCACGTGTCAACCCAGCAGGGGATTTTTCAAGATATTTCCAGGATACCTGTCTACATCTCTGATTGGAATTGGTCGGCATTAAAGGAGCTTTTTGCTCCTATCACAACATTTCCTAAATTTCTCATCCTAAGGAGGGAAAATATTCTTTGCAAATCTTCTCTGAGAGAAGAAACCAATTCACTGCCTTGTCAGACAAATCACTTAGCTCCTGACAGACACCGAGTTCACCCCCTGAAAAGTCCCACTGATGCTGTTTGTCCATAACCAAGAAAAATGACCTATTTCTGGCATTCCATCTCAGCACATTCTCATTTTTAAATATAAAACATACAATCTGATGGACATTAATGAATAGCCAGCCCAAGGAGATGTGTTTTGTCTGGAAACGTCCGAGTGCTCTGTACACAACACACACTTGAATGGCTGATGGCCCCGGTGGTCAAATGATGATCAAGCAATGAAAAGAAGTATTCACTGGCCACAATTGGGGGGACTGGGAGGAGGGGCAGAGAAGGAGACTGAGAAGCTGACTTTTGCAGTTCAGTACATATTCATCCCCAACCATAATGTCAGGAAGCAAGGTTATGGCTATGAATAGACTGTTCCGGTATTCTGGGATTCTGTGATTCTGTGATTCTTTCTCCACAATAGCAATCAGTCTCTATTTTGGTGGTTTTAAAATATGCAATCACTTCACAGTAGGAACAATGAGAAGAGAATGGAATTCAGAATCTTATCAGCATTTAGAAGACACTGGAGTTTTATATCATGTTATAGCCAGGGAAGCAAAAACCAAAAGAGTAATAATGTTGAAAGATTAGTAAGTGATATCATAGTTAGGACTAGAAAAGAAATCTATCCTATTGAGTTAGTAAAAATAAAATATAGGTTTTTTACATCAATCATCATATATAAGTGTAGAAAAATGTCAGTTATGTTTGCTAAAACTATTTCACTGGATATATGTTACAAATAAAATTATTTTGAAATTTTCTTCAGTAAGTAGTAAGAGAAATATTTTCATAATTATATTTTAATTGGCATTATTATTCTGAACTTATAATCAACAACTACTAACATTTCAATTTATGAGGATTTTTCACTATGATATAAAAATGTTATATATTAATGTTTAAATTATGAGCCATGACAAACATCCTAATACTGACAGTTTGGTGAGCATCGAGCTACTAAACATAAAAGAGGGGTTTGTGATTTGAATTCTTCACACACTGATTCCTGCTGAGTTAAGCTGAGAAAAAGTTAGCTCTGAAGCTGACTCCTGGTAAATGAATAGAGCACTAAACTTGTAGTCATAAAGACCTAAGCTTAAATCTGGCCTTGGACACTTCTTGGCTTTGTGACCCTGGGCAATTCACTTAATCTCTGTTTGCCTCATTTTCCTCATCTGTAAAATAGAGATAATAAAAGCACCTAAGTCACAGGGCAGCTATAAAGTGAAGGGCCTGGAGTCAGGAGGACTCATCTTTCTGAGTTCAAATCTGACCTCAGACACTTTCTAGTTGTATGGGCAAGTCACTTCATCCTGTTTGCCTTAATTTCCTCATTTATAAAATAAGCCAGAAAAGGAAATGGCAAACTTTTCCAAGGAAACCCTAAATGAGGTCACAAAGACTTGGATATTGTTGAAAAATGACTGAACCAAAATTCATAGGATTATTGTAAGGATTTAATGAGTCAATAATTGTAAAATGCTCAGCATGGTACCAAGCACATAATAAGTGCTTTATGAATATTGGATTTTTAGTAATATTAGGTATTTAGTAATCTACTGTTCTTTATATGAAGTAAGTTTGCGGTCTTGCTTCCTTCTTGAGTGAGATTTGCCTCTATACTACCCACAAGCAAACCAATCATTCCCATTATTGGCTCTACAAGTCGATGATTGTCATTACCAAAAAACTCTAACTGAGCCTCTGAAGACTCTAGCCAGGCAGAAACAACTGATAGTAATTTAAACTCTGAGAGCAGGGACAGTTTCATTTTTGTCTTTGTATCCCCAGGACTTAGTACAATGCCTAACACATAGTAGGACTTCATCAATACTTAGTAATTGATTCCTTAGCTCAAGGAACCTACAATCCATAGCTAGATGAGCTATGTACATGCATTCTTATATATATATTTTTTTTTATTTATCATATTAGTATATATGTATATATGCTGTTCTATCTGGATCTCATGCTCTCATTTGTCCTGGCTTCTTCCTTCTGCATCCATGAACTGAATTGGAGATAGTTATGTTCAAGGCATCCTTGCTGTGGTTAGCTGTGATGTTCACCCTCTGGACACAATAGGAAGATGCCTGCACGAAAAAAAAAATAGAGGTTCAAAAAGAGTAGCAGAAAGGGCACAACCAACATAGACTCACCAGTTTTGAAGATGCTCCAGTGACACAGACAATCAAAGGAGGTTACACTCACCTATGTGGTCCAGATGAAGAGTGTCTCCATTTTAGGAGATTTGGGCATACTTGGGCAAGCCTTCTTCAGAGTATCTCCATGTGGGTGATCTGGGATGGCTCCAAAGGCTCTGTTACACATATATAGTTTGTTGATTTATATACATATATTTACATATTTTAATCCATATATAGATATAAGAAATATCAGCTTGGCCAATTTGACAGTAAAGGAGAATGACAAATGTTGGAAAGGATGTGGCAAAATTGGGACACTAATGCATTAATTGCTGGTAGAGTTGTGAACTGGTCCAACCATTCTGGAAGGCAATTTAGAATGATTCCAATAGGGCTCTAAAAGAATGCTTACCTTTTGATCCAGTAATACCACTACTAGGTCTATATCCCAAAAAATATTTTTTAATGGTAAAGGACATGTTTGTAGAAAAATATTTATAGCTGCTCTTTTTGTGATGGCAAAGAACTGAAAACTGAAATGCCCCTCATTTGGGAATGGCTGAATGATGAATACTATTGTGCTATCAGGAATGATGAACAGGATGATTTTAGAAAGAGCTGGAAAGATCTATGTGAACTGATGCAGAACCAGGGACGCATTATATATAGTAACTGCAATAGTATGAAATGCTCAAATGTGATAAACTTTGTTACTAATAGCAATACAATGATGCAGGACAATTCTGAGGGATTTATGACAAAGAATGCTATCTACCTCCAGAGAAAGAACTGTTGGAGTAGGAATGCAGATGGATGCATATGATTTATCACTTGTTTATTTGGGTATATGTTTGAGGGTTTTGCCTTTATAAGATTAGTCACTTACAAAAATGAATAATATGGAAATACATTTTCCATAATACACATATAACCCAGATGGAATTGCTTATCAGCCCAGCAAGAGGAAAGTTTAAGAAGAGAGGGAGATAATATGGATCATATAACTTTGGAAAACATGTGGAAATTTGTTATTAAAAAAATTTTAAATGCTTAAAGGAGAGGGGGAGCTACAATTGAGTAAATTAAGGATCTCTAAAAGAAGGAAGGTCCAAAAGAGATAACACCATACCTTTAATTGAATGAGACAATAATGATTGATGATGGGAAGAAAGCAGAACTACTCAACTCTTATTTTATTTCTGATCTTTTTTTCTGCCAAAGAGAATGATCTTCAGACCTAAAAAGGGGGAAATTATTAACAGGGAGTCGAAATTCAAAATAAATAAGGCAATGACTTAAAAAAAGGCAACTTGCTGCCTAAAAAAAAAAAGGAAAAATAATTCAAGACACCAGGCCCATATGAACTATAACTTGGGATCCTAAAAGAACTAGAAAATGGGATTTTTGAGTCTTTGTCTCTTATCTTTGAAACATCTTGTCAAACAGAGAAGATATCATATGTCTTGTGCAAGGCAAATACTGTCTTGCCTATTTAAAAAGGGAAGAGGCTAATATCTACAAACTATAGACCAGGTTCCTGGAAAATTCCAAAAAGTATGATTAAAAATTCTTCATCTGTGAAATAACAATATCAATTATTTGCAGAGACTACCTCAATGTAATATTTTGGGTTCTTTGTGAACCTTTAAGCTCAGTCTGTAGAATTAGGAATCATTTATTATTGAGTCAGAATCAGATGGAAAAGAGAGACAACTTGGCAAAGTGAATAATGTTTGGAACAAGAAAGACCTGGGTTTGAATCCTACCTGGCACACTAACCTGGACAATTCATTAGATTTCTTTGAGCCTCATTTACAAATTTTAATGTTAAGCCTTATTTATAGAATGTAGATAATCTAAAAATAGGGTTGTGTGAGATCAAATAAAATAATGTATACAATGCATTTGACAGATTTTTAAATGCTATCTCTTAGCTATTGTATGCAAACTAAGAAGGTGAGCCTTTATCTTCTAACCAATGGGGAGGCTGTTAAAGGTTTTAAGCAAGGCTTGATAAATTCATAATGGTTCTTCAAAATTTCAGACCACTGTGGAAGTTTCTGAGAGTAAAAAAAAAGATCATTACTAGAGAAAATTTGGCCTCATTTGGATAATTCCATATTTCTGCATAAGTTACTAATATGAAAAGAAACAAGCATTTCTAGGGTTTGGTACAGCCAGATCAATGTAATCTACAAAAGAGGAGTATCTGGAGCAACTTCCCTATTCTTGAACCCTTCATAATAATGACAACAACTTTTGATGAGCTAACATCCCCCATTTTATAACTCATTTGATATTGGATAATAATACTTATTGCTCAGACTATGGCAAACAGCTGGATATATAATCCATGAATTTTATGTATGAAATATCATGGACAAAGTCCTGCTGACAGACAATGAATGGGCCCAAACATCAATATAAAGGAGATATCAGGCTGGCTAGCATTTGGGAAATTATATAGCAATTTAAATTATCCCAAACTTCTCCTTGAAGTCAAAAATCTATCTTTTTCACACAACAATGATTGATAATTATGAGTCAAAGAACCTTGCAGTCTCTAAAGAATTAACAATGAAAATCACCCAAAGAGTCATGGAGAAGTGCAACAGGAGCTGTAAGCAGTCTACAATATATTATAAACAAGGGATTTAGAAAGAGAAATTCAATAAATGATGTCATCAAATATGTGATTACAAAAGAAAATAGCCCTGTCTTGCAGTGAGAGTGAGGGACAATTGCTGACTGGCTTGTGTACTCCATTGGTATCATGATTATGTCAAAAGAAAATAATGGAAGCTTCTAGCAGGTTCAATAAAGTTTATGTAGTGAAAATATTGATGGAAATCACTGATAGTTGCAAAAGATGGCTAGGCATGAATGATCTGAAATGTGCCTCATTAGAGTCAATGAAATGGATTTAATTAATAAAATCACATCCACTTGATCATTCTTCCAGTGATGCTCTAAAGCCATGACATAGAAGAACCATAATTTCCAAGGAATCAACATTGAAGTCCAGCTAAAGGGCAATAGAGAGATGTAGATATACATACACTGAGTATAATTAGGGAATAAGTATACTGTACCATTTTGCCAGCAATGATTTGCACATAAGAAGTAGAACGCTGAATATCCAGGAAATTCGGTGTATAATTAGGAAAAAAAGGTATCATAGGCTTGCAGTGTAAGCAAGGAATAAGAGATGTCAACCCACATGTTCTGGTACTCACAAAGTGTAAGAGCAACTTAAGAAAGTCTTTCAATACATTGGGTAGACCCTCTAAGGAAGGTTTAGGGGAAGACGTGAATAAGGATGCCATGAGATGAAGAGGTGGGTTATGATCGGCTCCATTAGGATGAGTTCTAACATCAAGTAGCCTATTAGTTCATTGAAGTAATAGTACTTACATTCCATTTTAGATAGCAAACACCCAAAAATCATGAGATTTAATCACTGACATCTTTGAGCACTAAGAGATGAAATATCACTGCAACTGAAGATTGCAAATGATTATTTTACAGAGGACAATAGAGAGGGACACTGGGTGTAAGCATACTGCAACATAAAATCAGTGAGAAATTCTGAAAAATAACAGAAGCCATAGATGTCATTGAGGAAATGTATGACTCAGAGAGAAATTGGGTTGCTTACATGTTAGGGTCAATGGATGAAAAATAAAGAGCTGGAGTGCCCCACAGGTACCTTTGAAATATAAGAAGCAAATTAAGAAGTCCTCTGCTTATTGGATGAGCCCTCTCTGGTGAACTTGTGGGGAAACAGGGACAAAAGTTACATGAGATGAACAGACATGGATGGTTTGCAATCTGAAGAATGGCGGCAAATCATCAACTCCTTTAGATAACAAGTACATTTCAGTAAATTAGATTACTATCACTATACCCATTTGTTCATTCCCAAGTTTGAGAAGCAGCACAGGACCTTTTGATCACCAGCCTAAAGAAATACAGCATGTCATTGGTAATCTTAGGAACATAAATCCTGACTCCAAGTGCAGCGTTCAGACTCTAGATACATCCTGATGACAGGAGAGGAGATTTCTAAACAAAGAATTACCTGCTAGTGTTCCCAAGTTATTAGAGACATGGCATGAATTAAATCCTTATACTAAGGTGACAGGCCTGTAATGGAAACAGCAAGAATGCTGAAGTAGATGACTAAGAAATGAGTCTACAAATACATGCCAAGGGGAAAAAAACTCCCTCAAGATGTGTAGTGGGCCTGAGAGAGAGACCGCCAACAGGCTCAGTTTGTGGTCCTGTTTTAGCACTGACAATTTATCTATCATGAAGGAGAGATACCTCCATTGTCTATATTTCAGACAAATCAGCCCAGACAGATGAAATTTCCTTCCTGTGCTTCCTTTTGACATAAAAGGATGCCAAGCAACAACCAAACAAATTCCCACCAACTTTGTTAATGTCATCTAAAAATATGATTGTCATATATTTATTATTTTCTTTATTCTAACTCATACCTAAAGGATTCCAGATTGAGACTTATTTTGTGGTTCTTTAATTGTTTTCCAATTATATGCTACCATTACCAAAAGAAAGACAGCATTATTCTTCCTTAACTATATAAATCATTCAGCAACTCAATTTGGCATTTATCAATTACCTACCATATGCAAAGCACTATTCTAGTAACCAAGGATAGAAAACAGATATGAGGGCAGCTAGTAGAACAATGGATAGAGAACTAGGCTAGGATGATCTAGGTTCAAATCTGTCTGCCTTAGAGACTTTCTAGCTATTTGACCCTGGGCAAGTCACCTAACCCCATTTGCCTAGCCCTTTCACTTCTATTATAGAGTTGTTACTAGGACAGAAAACAGGGTTGTTGTTTTTTTAAGAAAAAATAGATATGACAGATATCCTGCCCTTAACAATCTTATAATCTAAAGGAGAAATGGTATAAAATTTTTTTTTAATCTGGGGGAGAGTGAAATTCTGGTTGTTTGCTAAAAAATTGAATTTCATTTTCTCATTATATTCCAAAGTTGGTTTCTAGGTATAATAAAACCCTACCTATGTGTGACACATACTTTTTTTTAAGTCACAAAGCTAAAGGAAAGACAATATTGTCTACTAAAATATTTCTGAGGGGCAGAAATCATAGTAATGAAATAACTCCATGAATGCCTAAATAATGGGCTCATAGAGAATCAAAGAATTTCAGATTTGGATGGTACATCAATAGCCATTTAAGCCAACCCAAGTTGGGGGGGGGGGGATTGGGGAATTCATTCTATAATCACCCCAAAGTAGTCAGATGGACTTTGCTTGAAGATCTGGAGAGAGAGAGAGAGAGAGAGAGAGAGAGAGAGAGAGAGAGAGAGAGAGAGAGGGAGGAAGGAAGGGAGGGAGGGAGGGAGGAGGTCCTCACCATCTTCCAAGGGAACACATCCCACATTGCGATAGCCCTGATTGTCAGGATGTTTTTCCTTAGGACAAGTCTAAACTTGACTTTTTAATAGTGTCCACATATTATTATTATTTCTGCCTTCTAGGGTCAAAAAGAACAAGTCTAATCCTTCTTTCTATAACAATCCTGAAAATGTGTGAAGATAGCTATCATGTATTCCTTAATCTTCTCTTCCCCATGCTAAAGATCTTTAATTCCTTGAGCAAGGATTAAATACCCTACAAAAGTGATGGTGAACCTTTTAGAGACCACATGCTATGCTCCACCCCTCCACTGAGTGCCAGGCATAGACTGCACACCTTTGCAGGGTTAGGGAGAAAGTGATCCCATTGCACTGCTGAGCAGAGGGATGGATGATGTGAAAAAAATGTTGTCAGGCATGGTGGAGAGGGGGAAGGGAGTATCTCCACCCTAGTCCCTCTGCCTTTCGAATAACAAATTCTGGGACTGGGGAGTTGAGGAGGATGGGAAGTACATGTGCCCACAGAGAGCACTCTGTGTGCCATAGGTTCAACATCACTGCCCTACAACTTTCTGGTTGCCACCCTCAGTACATTCATCTCCTTATATATGCTTTTTCCACAACATGGTACCCCAAAGGGCATATGATATTCCAGGTAGATTGAATGAATTAATGAAAAAGCATTAATTAAGCATTTACTATGGCGTTAGGGACTAACTAACTAACTAGGGCTAAGTATTGAAAACAAAAATACAGACAGATCCTGCCCTTGAGGAGTTTACATTTTAATAAAGGAAAATAAGACATAAAGGGGGCAACTATGTACTACAGTGGATAGAGCACCAGATCTAGAATCAGTAAGACTCGTCATCCTATGTTTAAATTTGGTCTCAGACATTTATTAGCTGTGTAACCCTGGGCAAATAATTTAAACCTGATTGCCTCCGTTTCTCAGCTTTAAAATGAACTGGAGAAAGAATGGCAAATCACTTCAGTTTGTTTGCCAAGAAAACCCCATATGGAGTCTTGAGGAGGTGGACACAACTGGAAAAAAAAAAAAAGACTGTACAATGCAAAAATAATTAAAAGGAGAGCCCTGACTCCAACCCCAATGCTCTTACATCAAGCCTAAACTTCCTTCTTTGCAGCTTATACACTCTTCTCAGGGTTTTGCCCTCCAGTGATGAGTAAAATAAGCCTAATTCCTCTTTGCCATGCTTTAACACTTGTTACTTTATATGCACGATAATTAGATAATTTATTGTTACCCTTTTTCAATAATTTTGGGATTCTCTCTTTCTTTTTACACCTGTGCATTCTGTTACACTATTCTTGAATGGGAGACAACAGAATCTGAAAAACCCAATGTGTGCTTAATAGAATCTCACCTCGAGATCTGTTCAGACTAGTTAGCTCTCTACTCATTTTATAGATTTTGCCTATTTTGACTATTCCATTCACATTCCGCTGACAACCCAATGGTTTATTTAACTTATGGCTGACATTCTCACTAAGGGGCTGCTAATAACACCTACACAGTGTTTACTGAGCCTGGCAAACTGTTGATCACAGTCAGACATTAGCTAGCAGTCTCAGGAACTGTGTACAACAGCTCAGAACAGTGGAGGGGGCAACCTAACAAGTGTGTGATGGTGGCATAGGATTCCAAAATTCTTTAAGTTTTTTGTTTGTTTGTTTTTAGTAGAAGAAGGAAGTATGGAGGCACTTCTTTTAAGAGACAAACTGCTGCTAAATAAATTCATTGTTCAAGTTCATAATCCTGTCAAGTGAATTTCTAAATCAGAAATGCCTATAAACCTTTATCCATTCCTGCTTTGTCATACAATATACCTCTGAGGCTCCACCAATGTCATTTTCTTTTTTTTAATTAATTAAACCTTTACCTTCTATTTTAGAATCAATATTGTGCATTGGTTCCAAGGTAGAAGAGTGGTAAGAGATAAGACAATGATGGTTAAGTGACTTACCCAAAGTCACATAGCTAGGAAATGTCCAAGGACAGAATTGAGTGCAGGACCTTCAGCCTGACTCACAATCCACTGAGCCACCTACCTGTCCCCCAATGTCATTTCCAATGAGCTCTTAAACTAATCAGATTTAGATACAAAATTGAGCCCTCGTGCTGTTATATGCAACAGAAGAGCTAAGGCAGTCTTACATTCATTCCCCTTCTGCAGTTGTTACTTTCAACCTGTGACTTGTACAGTATCCAGGTTTAGGAGAAGCTCTGTAACCAGGAGGTTAGAGGGCTGACTTTCCATCTCTGAAGTCCTGGATGAGACTTAAGAGACAAAGGAAAGAAAAATGATGATTTCAGTCTAGACTTCAGTGGGCATTAGTCCACATGAAAAAGCTCCCCTCTGTTTATATCCTCTTCTGGGCCAGGATATTTGTAGGAAGTTATTGATTCCTCTAGGACAAGATCAGGAGGCAAACAAACTGCTCAAGTGAAAGCATTTCTAAGGAAACTATTGCTGTCATCCCTTTACCTACATGGATATGGGACTGCAATTTTCCCAACGTAATGAGCAATATAATTCCTCATGTGATTCTTTAAAAAAAAAAAAACTTTCCTTTCCCATTTAGAATCAATCCTACATATTGGTTCCAAGGCAGCAGAGTAGTCAAGACTAGGCAAATGGGGTTAAGTAACTTGCCCAGAGTCATACAGCTAAGAAGTGTCTGAGGTCAAATCTGAACCCGAGACCTCTTCTTTAGGCATGGCTCTCAATCTACTGGGTCACCCAGCTGCCCCTTTATATGCTACTTAAATGAGAAACAGAAGGTATTTTATAAATCAATGAGTATTCCCCTTCTACTTCAGGAACATGTGTTTTGAAATAGACTGTAATTAAGGTTGAGTTAGGTTTGAATTGCTTTTGAGGTCAGTTTCTCCATTAGTGTTCTTAGTCCTGACTTACAGGGGCCAGGTTCCTTTGCCTAGTGGCAATAACTAGGTATTAATGTCTATATCCATTGATCAACAATTAAGTAACTGTGGGGCAGCTAGATGGCACAGTTGATAGATTTCTTGGCCTGGAGTCAAGAGGACCTGGGTTCAAATCTGCCTTCGGATACTTCCTAGCTATGTGACTCTAGGAAAATAACTTATTCCCATTTGTCTAACCCTTGTCCTTCTATCTTAGAGTTGTTACTAGGACAGAAAGTAAGGGTTTAAAAAAAAACTAAGTAGCTCTTACATAGATGCTAGGGAGTATAGAAAGAATAGTAAATGGTGATCCATTCTTAAGGAACTTACTATCTATTTGGAGAGCTATCCATCAAATACAAAATAGTGAATTATAATAGATATTATAATTCACACTTACATGGTACTTTAAGGTTGGAAAATCACTTTACATTATCTGGAGAGTACATGGTGCCTAGATTCAAGAAGACTGGGATCGAAGCTTGCCCCAGGCATATATAAGGATTTAAGTGAGCTATGACCCTACGCCAGGCATTTAACCTTTCTGAATCTCAATTTCTCCTTCTGCAAAATGGGAACAAAGACAATGATTCATAACACTGTTGTGAGGAATAAAGAAAAGAACACATGTAAAGCATGTTATGCATTTTAAATCTATATATGTGAATTGTTAGTATCTCATCATCATTGATTACCAGATTGATAATATCACTAGTATAAGAAACTCTCTCTCATAAGGCAGATCAACAGAATGCCTGAATTGTCATTTATAATATTAAGCACTAAGAATTTTAGGCAGCTCAAGTGGCACAATAGATAGAGAACCTGGCCTGGAGTCGGGAAGACCTGAACTGTTGTGAGGATCTAACAAGATAATAAGTGTAATGAGATAATGATGGTAAAATGCTTGGCACAGTGTCTAGCACATAGTAGGTGCAACATAAATATTAGCTATTATTTTATTAGCTACTAAGTGACGTACTTACACAGGATCACACTGACATTATGTATCAGAAGCAAAGTTGTAGATGCCGAACTATGTGGTATAGGCTCTTAAGTACTGTGGGAGTTCAGAGGATGATGAGGACATTGTGAGCTGGAAAAAATGGTAGGATCCTCAGATTTAGATCTAGGAGGGGTGCTAGCAATCACCTAATCCAGCTAGCTCATTTTACATATGTGAAAACTAAGACACTGAGAGGTAAAATTATTTGCCAGCAGAAATTTGATAAGATATGAATAGGAAGAAATCATGAAGTTCCAGGGTAGGAGGGGTGGGGTAATAAGATTATTAGGCTGAAGGAAGGAACTGATAACCAAAGCACAGAAAAACCTTATAGCCTCAAATTTCCAAAAAATGGCTGATAAATGTTTTTCATTGACCAATGGAAGTTGGACAGTTGAATGAAAGAGAGGTGACCTTCATATCCCATTCAGCCATCCAGCCACTAACCCAAGCCATGTTGCATTTTCATACTTGCAAATATTTTAACCTGCCCTACTTCCACCTCTTGCTCTGGCCATGATAATCAAATCAAAAGTACCATTGAATCTGGAAAGGATATATCAGTTGACTACCCTACCCATCAACTCACTATTCCCTGTGACTTCTCAGACCAAAAATCCCTTCCTTGGCCACTACTCCCTTTTATGTGTTGTCTTCTCCCCCCACCCCCAACACACCCCCTGCAAGAATGTCAACTTTTTGAGGGCGGGTACTATCTCTCTTTTTTTATATTTGTACCTGCAAATTTGAGCACAGTGCCTGACAAATAATGCTTAATGTGTGTTTTTTCATTCATTCAAGGATTTGTCCATCCCTCCCTTAGCCCCAATACTGAACATTCCATAATATTACAAGGAGGCAAAGTGTATAAAATGAGATTGGGAGAACAGGGGTCGTTCCCAGGCAGTAGCAGGATGTACAGAAATAGAAGAAATGGGAAGGAGGGAGGCAAAAAAGGAAAGAAATCCCAAATACAGAAAGTGAGGACAAAAGAAGAATTCTCAAGTGGCCATTCCTAATAGCCATTCACATATGCAAGAATGTAAATAAACTGAGACTTTTCCTACAATCTCCATAACCAAGGGAATTCTAAATTTTAAACGTGGGGACCTAGAATTTCAATTTACACTGCTGTCCTACAAATTCATATTTTCCCCCATGCTATACTCAACCCAGTAGACAATACTGTCCCTTAATGTGGGTAAAATCTACAATTGATATTAAAATAATGAGAAACCATTATCTTGGCAATAGAACATGGTATAAGCTCTTTCAGGTTTTTGTGTGTATATGGTTTGAGTCTGTCTGTTTTTAGTATTGCAAGGACCTAACTAGCCTAGCACATAGTAGTTTGCTGATGCATGAACGGGCACCATAAAGTTATAAGAACACAGAGCAAATCTAAATAGGATGTATACTCAGAATATTTTAAGGAGAAAAATCATTGACTATTCAATCATAAAGGATATATTTTTATTCACTGAACTAAAGAAAAACTTAATTTAATTGATTTTTTAAAATTAAAAACAAAAGAAATAAAACATGAACTACCAAAAAAAATTTAACTTTAACTGTGCCTGTGCACTCTCAACACAGCCTGTACCAATGTCTGTGTTTAGGCCTGGGCCTAGGAATGTGGGATAAGAAACATTCCGTCCCATTCTATACCTCTGCTAAACAAAACTATGGATGGCGTTAAGAAACAAAAGGGTTATTTTGAGCAGCAGTCAGTCACAACAAAGACTTAGCTCTGTACAGACCTACACATTGGTTCCTTCCCTCCAGCTCTGCTCATTTTAGGAACCAGAGAAAGTGTACTCACAGTGCCCTCTGCTGCTAAACAGGGCAGTACCACATCAGCAGCCTTTTTCTGAATGTTCTTGGCAAACTAATAGATTATCAGAGAAGCATCATAACAAAGGAGAAGAGAAGGTTGATTAGACAAGAAATAAATTGTATGGATCCAACGCATTTTCTTTTTTACAATTTAAAAAGTTCCAGAGTCCTCAGGTACTGCACACACACTCTTTACTCTTCTGATAAGTCTCTACATATGGAGAAAAGCAATAAAAAATTTTCTATGGGAACAAAGCAAAAGTATGGACAAGGGGACTCTAACAGTTTATGCTACAAATTATAAGGATTGTGTTGCTTTGTATGGGTCAGGGTGAGGAATATAATTAGAGGAGGCATTTTTTAAAACAAACTTTAGGTAAAACCTGAGAAAGCAAATAGCACTTACAGCAAAATATTTTGAATTAGGAAATGGAATTCCAGGAAAAATTTGCCATATAAGATTGAGAGGGCATTGAACATGTCCAGGTATTTACCGGGAATGGGAAATTAAAATACACTAAGTATTTCTAAAAGCACATATATCTATATATATATATATATATATGGAGAGAGAGATAGACATATGTGTATATATGTGTAAGTAATATGTAATAAATATTTTATAGAAATATAAACTATATATGAAATAACATTTATATGGTCCCTATGTGTCAACCATTGTGCATTACAACTGTTATCTCCTTTGATCCTCATCACAACCCTAGGAGGAAGGTGCTATTATTATCCTCATTTTACAGATGAGGAAACCAAGGCAGACAGAGGCAAATAGACTTCCTAAAGAGCATCTGAAACTGCATATGAACTTGAATTTTTCTGATTCCCATAAAGGAAAAATACAGAGTAAATTGAAAGTAATCGTAGAGGTGAAGGCTCACAGAGGCAATACATGATCTTCTGATATTTTCAGTAATCAGTTATGGCCCCTTCTTCAAGGAAAAGTTTGAGGACTAGGAGGTAGCATTCCAAGCATCACTGAGTAGGACATTGTACCAGGTGACCTCCAAAGAGATAAATCTGCCTTGCCTAAAGTATATATCATAACAAGCAAGAGAGTCCTTCCAAAGTAAATGAAAATACGTGAATGTGTTACGATTGATATTATCTTGAGAGACTTCTTTTTGGCTAAGAATATAAGACTATTAGTACAACAGGTTTATCAGGTAGGCCAACATCATAACTGATAACGTGACAGAAGTCTCCATGGCCATCTCCAGACCTGAGCTGGGTCAGGCAGTCTTAATAAATAGATTTTTAAGAGCTCGTTCAGCCCCTTTCTTGACCATCCCAAGACATCTTTAATTGGTGATAGCTAATTAAGAAGTAATGCATCAGCCTATACAATCTTCCCCATCCCCACAGATGAAAAAATCACATACACCAAAAATGAACCCTTGTCTCCATCATTCATTATCTAAATTCTGTTCTAAAGGAAGATATTCCTCCAGATTACCAAGGTCAAAGAAAATGCAATAAGCAGCAGACTAGATGGTATCTCTGATCCAGCTCCCAGACATGGGAATACACAGCAATTCTCTCTAATATATAGGAATTAATATAGTATATAAAAATAAATTCTCATGAATGTAATGGGCTATATTACTACACTGCAAGAAATAATGAATATGAACCATTCAGGAAAGCATGGGAAAATATGAACTTATGTAAAGTGAAATAAGCAAATCAAGAAAACTACATATACAATGTCTACAGCAATAGAAATGAAAACTTTAACACAGTAGCAAAATAAATGAAACACAAAAACGTGAAGTTATAAGAACCAAGCTTGGTTACAAAGAGGGGTCATATAAAAATAATAATATCTAGCATATATAAAGCTCTCTTAGATTTCAAAGGTATTTACATAAATAATTTCATATGTTCTGCCAAGGAGGTAAATGAGGTAGGTTCTATTATTGATCTCATTTTACAGACAAGAAAACAGAGACTGGAAGATACTAGATACTTACCCAGGGTCACATGCCTACTCAGTATTTAAGGAAGAATTCAGTTCTTGACTCCAAATGAAGCACTCTGTCTTCTTTGCCACCTAACTGCCTCTGATATAAGAATGCATTAACCTTTGCAGAGAAAGGAAACAAAGAATTTGTTTAATATTTTATTTATTAATTTTACTGAACTAATTTTTTGTCCTTTTTGATTCTTTATTTTAAGGGATAGTTTGAGGAAGCATATATTGGTAAATGAAATGTGATACAAAAACAAAATATTGCAATAAAATTTAAAAATAAAACATTAAAAAGATTATAGAAATAGAATTAGAAGGGACCTCAGAGGCCCTTTAGTACAAAAATACTTTAAGTAGTAAACTTGGACTTGAGACTACACTTCTCCAAGGTCACACAGAAATAAATGTCACAGGTAGAATTTGAACTCCAAAGTCAGTGAGTGATCTGTTCATTGAGCTACATACACTGAAATGGCATCTGTTGACTTCATAAGTCTTTCATATTTCCAACTTTCAGGATTTTCTTCTTAATCTTTCTGAGAGAAGAAAGTGCCAACTACTTGGCCACCTCCTAGTGTTTGTTAAATTATTAAATGAAAATCTCTTTACTGACAATTTACAGCCAAATCTAAAAAGAATGAACTATAATTGGTATTCTAAAATCAGATCAAGGTTTAGAGAATCTGGAGATCAGGAGTAGGAGAATAATGAAAATGAAATCCACTTTCACTGACCACCCACTAGAAAATATAAACAAAAATACATTTTCTAATTTTCAGGCAGAAACTGCTAGGAGAAGCTGAGATTTAACATATGGACATCATGTTTCTTTTAATAGTCTATATTTTCCCATTACCCTGAATATAACACTGATTATCCAGGAGATAATTGTCAGATTTGTACCTTATCCAGGCCACAGCTTCCTCTTGCTTTCTGGACCAAACTATGGCGATTCTAACACTTATTAACAGTTCCACTAAGGGTGTTGAGGAGGATTGTGGTTAGAGTCAAGACTTGAGAAATAAAAAGAGATAGAACTTAGATCAGTTAGTATCCTTCATTGTTGACAGCTCTGGGAGAAAGGTTTGCGGCAAAGAGGCTCAAACTACCAATTAGAATAAAGTTTAAAAGTCTATGTTTGAAATCTGTGACTTTCAGTTGTAGAACAATCTTGAACTAGTGACAATTTCTGACAGTAAAATAGATAGTTAAATAGATAGAAAGACAGATAAATAAGTAGGTAAGTGAATTAATGAATGAATACATAAATAAATAAATACATAGATACATAAAGGCAGACAGGAAAATCCAACTCTTAGAAAAAACTTTTTATTTCTTCTTACCAAAAACTATAGTTGCAGGGGAAAAAAATGGTTGAAACTAACATTCAGGGAAATTCCCTAGGTATAAATTACCTAGCGTTTAAGTAAATCATGTTGAGTTTCTAAGTGCTTGAAAAAGGTAAGCAGTGTACTTCAATAATTCCTGAGATAAATTGTGAAGATGCCCAAGATAGAACAGAGTTAATCATTCCCAAGTAAGAAAACCCCATGGCTCCAGGGTTCCAGATGTGTGCCTATGTTAAGTGAGATTATACTCTAAAATGCTGCATCTCAGACTATCTTCGCTCTGTGGTAATTAGTTTTAGAAAGGTTCAAGCCTCTGCTTTTGGTTTTGATTTTTGAAACAGCAGTAAAAAAAATCAGTGTAATCAAGTCTCTTTGTATTATTCAGCTGAGAAATTAAACAAATTAACTAGCTCTTTGAAGCCCCCCTCCTCACCTAGAGTTCCCAAATTGGTTCAGGCGGAAAACAAAATTCAAATTTCAATCTAATGCCTCCATCTGAGAAGTCTCTTCTTGGCCCTGACTGACAGTCATTTCGGCAAGGCTGGGAAGGAAGATTAGAGGATTCACCACCTGTTGTGATTGGAAGATTAAGAGGATTGTCAAAGTAACAACCATGACAAACCTTTGAACTTAGCAAAGGGGATCTAATACAAGCCAGATGACGGGTTTGGAATTGGAACTGCTTTATAAGCTGACTTTAGCTTAGAGACAATGGACGGTTCTGCGGCTGCTTAGCTATTTTTCCCCAAATGGCTCCCTCTCGTTTTCATCTTGCTTCAGTGTCAGAAGCAGTGAGAGCAAACAATACTATTTGTATTCCGAGCTTTGGGATTACTGCTGATTTCCTGCTAGCCCCAGGAGGCCCACCCATCGTGCTCAGCACTTTCTTCAATTGCACTAAAGAGTTGGGCACCTAAGACACAATCAAGGAGTATCCTGGGGTTCACAAGCCCTAATCCTATTGCTTATTTGCTTAATTAGAACCATTGAACTATTAAAATATTAATAATCATGTTAATACGAATGTTCATTCCATTGCCTTCTCCTCCTGCCTGTGATAATCTTACCCACCCTTCAAAGCCCAGAGCAAATAATAATAGCTAACATTTATGTAGCACTTTCTAAGTGTGGGGATATGTTCTTTACAATGATTTCCTCCTCTGATTTGCATAACGACCCTGGGAGGAAAATGCTTTATTATCCCCATTTCACAGATAAGGAAATCATGGCAGAGGTTAGGTGACTTGTCCAGTGTCACACAGCTAGTTTCTGAGGCTACATTTGAACTCAGGTTTTTCTGATTCCAGGCCCAGGGTTAACTGCCTCTACTAATGTCACCTCTTGCATGAATCCTTCACTGAACCACTCTGAATACACCACACTGGATCAGGAGTAATTTCTCCTTCCACTGCACCTTGTTCATAAGTCTTTGGTGTAGCTTATATTCCTCCTTTGTATTTGTGCTGTATGTGTATATACTGCATATATTACTTTTTTGCTTCTATTATATTTCTTTAGATAGAAAGAGCTTTGAAGGAAGGCATTTTGTCTTATTCGTTGGATGGTTCAAAACTTGGGAGTTTGGTCACTGAGCATACTTTCATGTAAAAGGTGATAAATCTTTCTAGTTTTTGTTGTTCTTGCTTCCCTTTCCCTATTAATTTTAATATGTAACACCAGAAGGAAAGCAAATAGTGCCTCCGGACTTTCTAAGCTCCTTTTGGATTTCTTTGGCAGAACCAACTAAAAGGAGTTTGAAGGACATAGAATGACTAAATGAGGTTTAAAAAAAAGAATTATAAGGACTTTATCACTCTAAATCAATTAGAAGCTTGAGATATAAATTAGAGGAAGAAGCACCTACTCAAAAGAATCTTGAACTTGGAATCAGTGTGTCAAAGATTCTTTTAGTTCATCCTTAAAAGAATGGTTACTCACAAGCCAGTATTACAACTGTCACAGTGAGCAAGGGAGCAGGCAGTCTTTTTTATCCTAGTCCCTGATACAAAGATGGTCACTCCCCTCATTCACCATTGGCTGGTTACTTGAGCATTACAATCATAACTAGAAAGGTGGCTAATCAGAACATGCAATTTACAAAACCAATTATCCTAATTATTCAAGCAAGTTTTAACCAATCAAAACAAGGATTGTTTCAATCCTCTCTATCTGAAATGGGGCTTAAGTGGGCAACATAAAACATAAAACATAAAAAATTGTTTTGATGGAAAGGCTCCCTGACTCCATCTTAATGATTCACTGAGAGAAGTCCAACATCTTTCTTACCTTCAGCTCTCACAATAAATATAAATCCTGTAAGAGAGGAGAGTTCAAAAGACAGACTTAATCTTGTCCAGAGGTTATATTTACTTTTGTTCTGGACCATTTATTGGGTATGGTGGCATATTTTGCATCAGAGAACTCTGACAAAGAAACCTCACAAGAACTTTATGGGTTTTCATGATCAGTTTTTTCTCTACTCCCAAGATCTTCTGAGCCTACCATGACAATGAAGGGTTAGAGGAAAGCAAGAACAAAAAAACTAAGAGACTTCAGGAGGGGCTATTCCCTATTCCTTAAACCCTTTTGTTCCATATTCCTGCTGGCAAGATCTCTGAGGCTCTCTCAGCAGCCCAGCACAATGGAAAATAGCCTACAAATATTTATTTAATTAAGTTGAAAGTAGATTATGGAGGTGATCAGGTCATCAATCCAGGCTTAGAGATCCTAAACAATAATGAACTGCCCTAGATAGGCAGAAATCCAAAACTGAGTAGCTAAATTTTAAAGTTGTTAAAGAATTAACTAATTTTAGGAGAAAGAAAGAAAGAAAGAAAGAAAGAAAGAAAGAAAGAAAGAAAGAAAGAAAGAAAGAAAGAAAGAAAGAAAGAAAGAAAGAAAGAAAGAAAGAAAGAAAGAAAGAAAGAAAGAAAGAAAGAAAGAAAGAAAGAAAGAAAGAAAGAAAGAAAGAAAGAAAGAAAGAAAGAAAGAAAGAAAGAAAGAAAGAAAGAAAGTTCACCTTAGAAAGCATCTCTTTGAAATACCCGTCAGTGATAACTAATTTAAGAAATCAGAGAATAAATGACATAGCTATCATCAAACAAAGGCGAAAATTTAACAGGGGATAGTCAAATGTTTGTAAGATGCATAACAGTGTATTCTGTGGTTTCTCAGTCATTTCAGTCATGTCTGTCTTACTCTTCATGATCCCATTTGAAGTTTTCTTTGCAAAGATACTGGAATGATTGGTCATTTCCCTTTCCCACAAAAATCTAGGAAGTGTCTCAGGCCAAATTTGAACTCATAAAGATGAATTTTCTTGACTGTGCCCTGTCCCTGCCCAGTAGAGGATTACCTATACATTTTGGAGGGACCAGAAATATGATCTCACTGCCATAGGATACTTATTTTGCCCATACAGATTAGCATGTGTTCTGCAATTTATAATCTTGAGATTATGAAAAAACTCAAGATTAAGATTAATCTTGAGATTATAAATTAAGAGTTTCCTTGGGCACTAAGAAGTTGATTAACTTTTCCAGAGTTGTCCAGCTATTGCATATAAGAGGAAGTACTTAAACCTCAATCTTCTTGATTCCAAGGCTGGGTCAAAATCAAATTGAAATAAATGGAGGTCATAATTATCCCTGAAGGCTACATATTGACTTATAAAACCACAAATTGTCATTATCTATGTCCTATTATATTATTTAATATTCTAGCATATATTAATTTTATTAATTATTTCCCAATTCCATTTTAATTTGATTCCTTCTACAATAAAGAATGTTCCCAAGGCAATGCAGCCTGCAGACCACCTGATATGTTTGACTCTTTGCATCTCACCACACTGAATATGCTATATAATACACTGTACTCTACTAGCAGCAAAGCAATGATCCAGAACAATTCTGAGGAATTTATGAGAAATAACGCTATCCACATCCAGAGGAAAATCTTTGGGAATAGAAACACAGAAGAAAAACAACTGCTTGATTACATGGGTTGATGGGGATATGATTGGGGATATAGACTCTAAATGATCACCCTAGTGCAAATATAAATAATATGGAAATTGGTTTTGATCAATGACATGTAAAACCCAGTGGAATTGCTCATTGGCTACCAGAGCAGAGTTGGAAGGGAAAGAACATGAATCGTAACCATGGAAAAATATTCTAAATTAATTAATTAACTAAAAATTTCCAAAACTTAAAAAAAAAAAAGATGCCAAGGTCATCTACTGCATCCTGAGCCATCACCAGTCATCTTGACTTTCATCTTGACATATACTTTGATGACTCTAAAAGAGAGTGAGGTGATGACTACACATCTCTGCCTCAATGAAATCCAATTTATGCCCAATTCAAAAGACATCACAACATCACTGAGTGATGTCATTTTGGTCCTCCTCAAGTATGAAGGTCAATAACCAACCATAGAGTATATAATATATACATTAGTACATCAGTCAATAAACATTTTAAGTACCTACTCCATGCTAGTCATTGTGCTAATTGCCAGGAATGCAAAGAAAGGCCAAGATAGTCCCTGACCTCTGGAACTCACCTTGTAGAGAGGGCGGCAAGCAATCTACTTACATCAATTCATTCAGTAGGCATTAGGGTATCTCACAGATAGCTCTGTTTGTATCACTGGTGGTATGTTGATTCTGCTATACTTTTGCAGCTCTGACTCCTAGATAATAAAAGGCACCTCTGGATTTGTGAGCCACTTGTATCTGATTCACTCACAACAAAAATAAACACCAAGGACACAACCCCCAACACATATGGAATAGAAGAAGAAAAGACTTGTGAAAGAGAGCTAACACCAGAGTAACAGTATCTGGAGGCATAATTGCACTGTAACTTGTTCTACAAAGGATCAGGAATAATTTCATTTAGGAAATTATGCATCTTCATCCATATGCACATAACCATATGTACAAATGAATGTGTAGAAACATAACCATATGCAAAAATCAAATGTGATAAACAGCTCAGAATGTCTGCAGTGTTTAGAGGTGAACAAGGGGAAAGGGATGTGTTGAGTTATGTCTTCACCGCCTAAATTCTAAGGCTTATACCATGCCTATATTGCTTTTTCCCAAAATCATATCTCAACTAAGGTGACTGGAGCTTTGCTATGGGGCATGAATTCAGATGGCTCAGAGAGCCCATCAGCAGCTATAAAAAAAAAAACAAAATTAGCACCCAAGTTCCAAGAATAACTACAGTAAACTATCAGATAGTGTGCTCCCCGTTCCTCTGTCCTTCCTTCTCCTCCTCCTTTCCCCATCATGAGAATCTGATTTGTTTTGTTTGCCTGGGCTCTAAAATTCCTACTTATGACTCTGCTTTTGCTTAATAAGAGTCAATCTTCTATGTTATTTTTCAACTCCATTTTTCAAAGAGATTGAAAAAATCAACAATGACAAGAAAAATCATTGATTTTAAAAGACTAGTGAAAGCTATTTCTGGAACTTGCCTGAGTTCTGAGAAATGATCTCCACTTGTCAGTCAGCCTTTGAACTATCAATTATTAGCTGAGTGACTGAAGAAAACAGATAGGTATCCATACTAAAAGAAAAAGGAAAAAATTACAAGCAAAAAGAGAAAAAGAGATTAGGGACAGGGTATTTTCCTGCTCCATCTTTGTCTATTATTTAAACCAAAAAAAAAAGAAGAAGAAGAGAAGATTTGAGGGGAATTTGGATGATTGAAATTGGAGAGGGATGAAGCAAATGGACATACACATCAATTATATCCATCAATCAGCAAAGTTTAGATCAATCTGACAAAAAAGAATTTGGTAGAAACCTGTTCTCTGGCAGGAAAGAATTGGGAAGAAACAACTATTTCTGAAAACGGGCTTGAGAGACATGTCTCAGAAATGAATAGCTGTCCAAAACACTATTTGAGGAATACAGACACATTCCAAGTCCCTGTCGTGTGAACCTGCTGTTAACATCAGTGGGGAAAAAATAATAAATTGAGTCAAAATGAAAAACCACACATGTTTCCCTACCCAACCCCTCATCCTCATTTTTTCTCTCTTTTTTAGTCATATTTCACTTAAAACATGCAGAGGCTCTAAGGAAGTCAGGCCAGACCTATGGAGTACACAAAGTAGAGTGACAGCTTGGCCATTAACCAATAACTTCAAACTACATGGGCAGCCAATCTAGATAGTCTAAGTGCCAATGTGATTGGCTTTTTTCCCTCAGATTATCTGCTGATCTCTAATTGGCCAGAAGCCTGCCAACTCTCCACATCAATATGCACTGTGGAAACCTACCTGAGTTCATTGCTAGGAACCCTGTTAAAAAGCATTCCAACATTCCATCTATTTCATTCCAAGAGCCAGTGCCTTAATGGCTACTACAATTTTGTCTTCTTTCTCCATCAGCTACCTGGTGACATGGCAGTCTTTTTTTCTATAGGAAAACTTCCTTCCACCTCTACTTCTACTCCTAGCACATGCTCACACTTTTCATCCATATTTTCTTTAATAAAGTAATATTATGAAGGAAAAAGGTAAAAAAGTAAAATTGAGTTGGCTAAACAGATGTTTCTGTTTAAAAAAAAGACAAACAGGGTGGGTGTAGCAGAGGAGACTTGATGAATGTGCCTCAAATTATGATACTTTATTTTGAGCAGGAAGAGAAGATTATATTTCATGTTGGTGGTTGTAGGTTCCTTTTAAAAATGTTCCCAATAATCCCTTGATAATAGATTCCACACAGATGTTATTGTAGTAAAGAGTTATTTGTTATTCATTTGAAAGGTTGTTCAATTTCAAGTGAATGCTGAACTTTCAAGCATACTAAGTAAAAATTTTTAAATGGGATCACTGGCATAATAGATGGGGGAATCGGGATTTCTTTATCAAGTAATTTGTTTCCTTGGATGAGGGTGTAACTGCAGGCATTTCTATGTTGTCTGAGATAGATTGAATGCTGCTAGACTGCACATGTCAGCCTTCATTATTCCTTGGCACACTTTAAATTTCTCAATGACATACTTAAGAAAGATTCCACACCCAACAGTGAAACCTCAGGCTTGGGTCTAGGGATGCTGATAATGAAGAGCAATAGAGGACAGAGGAAGAAAAATGGACGCATAACCAAGAAACTATGATAGGTCAATGATGGCCCCCTATCTCATTTCCCAAAATGACCACTCTGAACTTTTTTCATCCTTCTCAAGTCTCTAACCAGACTTGCATCCAAATTTCTCAGAAAGGACTGAGGCTAGTTGATCATAGAACTGGAGATTCAAGGGACCTTGGAGACCAATTAGTACAACTTGCCTTTTTTAACATGAGAAAAACAAGGTCCAGAGAGGTTTCAACTTGCCCACAGTCAGACAAGTAATAAGGATTCAAATCAGGATTTGAATCCAGTTTCTCTGACTTGAGAGCCAGGGATCTTTCTACTTTACCATCCTGAAATGTCCCTTAATTCTTCCAAGCACCAAACTTCTCAGCCCCATAACCCACTCTCCACAGTACTTGAAATTTCTGGTTGTCTCCTTCCTGCAGAAACTGTCTCTTCCGTCTACTTCAAAGATACTACATTCTCCTGATTCTCCTATTTCTCTATCTGCTCCTTTATTTCCTTCACTTGTCCAGTATCTGATCCAAGGGATGATTGGAATGTATAGAGATGATTAGCAGCTCTGTGTGTAAGGGTTTACTCATCCACTTTTCCGTATCCACCTTTCACCCAACTCTACCCTATGGCCCCAAGAAGTACCTTGGTAGAATAACTTGGTAGAATGTCTCAGCAGATGGGCTAAATTAGGTTGAGGGTAACCAACAGGCCTCAGACCTGTTAAGGGGTGTCTACCCAAATATGCGAAGACTTCCCCAGCAGACTGAGTAAATTTTGTTAAAATGTTCAAATGGCCATGAAGGCAGCAGAAGCAGGTGCTATGGAGAATTTATAATTTGACGGCATCTCAGGCCATCACCAATCAATCTGACTTTTTGTCTTGCCACTAGATTATGCAATTCTGCCTCACTTAAAATCAATTAGCTCAGTGGATGGAGAGCCAGACCTAGAGATGGGAGGTCCTACGTTCAAATCTGGGCTCAGACACTACCCAGCTGTGTGACCCTGGGCAAGTCACTTAGCCCCCATTTTCTAGCCCTTACCACTCTTCTACCTTGAAACAACACACAGTATTGATTCCAAGATGGAAGGTAAGGGTTTAAAAAAAAAGGATATCATCCCCGGATGTTATTGGTCCTCTTCTAAACAATGAATGAACAACAACCTGAGCTATTGAAGGGAGTATTCTTGGCCTTCCTCTTGCCTCATTCCACACTTCTACTTTGGCAATCCATGCAGACCCATGCCTAGAATTGTTACCTCTCTCTAGAAGACTACAAAATCTATATGTAAACAATGACCCTAACTTCTGCAAGTATTTTATTTACTGAAAGGAGTAGGAAAAGGAGATCCACATGAGAAGCATAGAGAAAAGCAGCTTAAGAAGAAATAAAGAGTTCTGAGTCTCTAAAATAAAACAGACTCTTATATCATATCAGGACCTGAAAGTAGACTCTCTCTAAGACAAAAGCAGACTGACTGATGGCTTCAGTGAATTGTTTCCTAGTATCTAATTTATACTGGCCTGTTTTTTAGGAACTTGGAAATTTATTGCTGAGAAACTCAGAATTAAAAAATATTTTGGGACTCTGGGACCATTGCATAAAAACAGTTTGCATCATATCTGGCAGAAATGTGGATCTGAGGTTTCTCAGCCTAAGAAATGAGTCACCATACATTATCAGACTCTTATCTGAAGTTTGAGAAGCTAGATCATATGGATGAGAAGCCAGATTTTGCTAAGTCAGTGAGTCTATCAAAAATTTATTAAGAGCCTACTATGTGCCAGGCACTGTGCTAAGAACTGAGGAAACACAAAGAAGTTAAAAACAGTCCCTGACCTCAAAAGGCTAGTAAATATAATGGAGAGAAGGAGAAGGAGTGTATACATAAACTATATACAAGATAAGTAAGAAATAATTAACAAAGGGAAGATACTGATTAAAAGGAGTTGGGGGGAAAATTCTGGCATAAGACATAATTTTAGTTGGGACTTGTAGAAAGTCAGGAGGCAGAAATGAAGAGGAAAAGCATTAGAAGCATGGGAGAGAACCAGAGAAAATGCCTGGAGCCCAGAGATTGAGTATCGTGATAGTAGAACAGAAAGGATAGTGTCAGTGAATTGCAGAGTACCTGAGACTGAGGAGAGAGGTTACAAAGGGCCCTGAATGCCAAACAGAGAAATTTATATTTAGTACTGGAAGCATGGGGAGTCATTTGAGTTTGTTGGTGGAGGGTTCATGAGGAAGGGAACATGATCAGATCCATGCTTTGAGAAAATCACTTTAATAGCTGAAAAGAGGATGGATTGGAGTGAGGAGAAACTAGAAGCAAAGAGGCCAACCAGCAGCCTATGACAACAGACTAAATGTGGGGTGATGAGGACCTAAATTAGGGTAGTGGTAGTATCAGAGGAGAGAGGAAGGCATATTCAAGATCAGAAAAGGGAAGTGAGAAAAAGTGAAAAGTTGAGAATGACTTCTAGGTTTTGAACCTAGTAGGAATGGGAACACATTGTTGCCTTTGGCAGTTGTGAATCTGGGGGGCTGAGAAGATGGTGGTGCCCCCGAAGGTGTAAAGAACATTGAAGTGTTAAGAGGGTTTTGGGGAAAGATAATGAATCCTGTTTTGAATGTGTTGGCTTTAAGATGTCTGCTGGACATCCATCTGAAACAAACTGAAAGGCAGTTGGAGATGGAAGAGTAGAGGTCAGCAGGACAGTCAAAATGAAAAGGTTTAAAAGAACCATG
The DNA here is from genome assembly GCF_027887165.1 of Monodelphis domestica. NCBI lineage: Eukaryota > Metazoa > Chordata > Mammalia > Didelphimorphia > Didelphidae > Monodelphis > Monodelphis domestica. Next base: position 188,328,626 of record NC_077229.1, read on the forward strand.
TGGAGAATGGCATTGTGAGCTGATAAGGGAGGTATATTAAGCCTGCATAGCAGAAGTGAGGGTCAAATTGAGGTTGTATAGCATTCAATTATAGTGGCCCCCATCAGTACAGACACATGATTTTCTCCATCTTCATTCAGCAGCATATTCACAGAAGTAAAGATAGTGAGTGATAGTAGTGAGGGGAGACTGATGCTTTTAACCCTTACCTTCTGTCTTAGAATCAACATTAGTATTGGTTTCAAGGCAGAAGAGTGGTAAGAGCTGGCCATTAGGGTTAAGTAACTTGCCCAGGTCACACAGTTAGGAAGTGTCTGAGATCAGATTCAAACCCAGGACCTCCCAACTCTAGGTCTTACTATCCACTGAATCATCTAGCTTCTAAATTCTCTCTCCCCGATCTATTTTCAAGGTCAATTGTTTTTCTGATATTTCACATTTTCTTCTGTTTTTTTCATTCTTTTGACTTTGTTTTATTGTTGCTTGATGTCTTATGGAGTCATTAGTTTCCATTTGCTCAACTCTAACTTTTAAGAAATTGTTTTCTTCAGTGAGCATTTATATCTCATTTTCCATTTGGCCAGTTCTGCTTTTTAAGGTTGTCTTCTTCAGCATGGGGTGTGTGTGTGTGTGTGTGTGTGTGTGTGTGTGTGCTTCTTTTACCAAGTTATTACTTCTCCTGTCATAATTTTCTTGTATCAGTCTCATTTCTTTTCCTAATTTTTCCTCCACCACTCATCTCTTTAATTAACTCTTCCAGGAATCCTTGGGCTTGTATTCAATTAAAATTTTTCGTTGAAGCTTTTTTGTAGCTGTTTTCACACTATTGTCTTCCTCTGAGTTTATGTCTAGGTCTTCCTTGCCACCCTAGTAGCTTTCTATGGTCAAATTCTTTTTTATTTGTTTGTTTGCTCATTTTTCAATTTTTTTTTGCTTTGAACTATAGCTAGGGGATGAGGAAGCATCATCTCAAGGTTCAGGTTTTTTCATGCTGCTGTTTCAGCGATAGTTCTGGAGGGGTGCAAGTTTTGGGCACTTCGGACATGGTGTGATCCTGGGAAATGTGTGGTTACTCTCCTGGTCTTCACTCCATCCTTTACCTGGGGAGTGACCCAGATACCCTGTAGCTACAAGTGCTAGTACTGCTTTCTCCTTTAGAACCATGACTATGGCCCCTGCTCCCTTGTGGCCAACCACTAGCATTCTTCTCTTCCCTAGAACTGTGACCCAAAACTTCAAATAGACCATAGAGTTTCCAATCAGTGCCAGCTGAACCCAGTGCCAGAAAAGAGTCCCCTGTATTCTCTTTCTGATCGGACATATGATCTTCTTAGAAATTCTGGGCTTAGAGATCACAATGCTACAACACTACTCCATGAAGCCAAGCATAGATCCATAGGACACTTCACTGAAGACCTTTATTCCAAAGACTGGTTTTTAAAACAAAACTTTAACAATAAAATTGTCTCTTTTTAAATGGTTTTTGTTTTTTGGCCTACAACACACTGAAAGTATAAGAAAACAAGAGACTTTTCCAGAGTACCCTCATAGACAAAATATTCTTTTCTAAGACTGATTAGAATTTGATTTGCAGTCAACTCCTCTTATTAAAACACTTAGAAACAATGACAATTGACACTGACCTGTTTATAACTATTCATTAGTTCTGTTTATTCTCTAAGTTCCAAATCCATCTAACTGTACTCAACTTACCCTCATTTATCCTTTGCATAAGACTATTATGAAAAAAAATTGTCAAACACAGTTAATTAAAATATAATCACAACATTTCCCTAATCTATGAGGCTAGTAACACTGTCCAAAAAAAAGAAATGAGGCTAAGCTCAGTATGGCCTGGATTTAATGGCAGCCACAATCCTATGAAAACCCTTTTAGATTATCACAATAACTCCTATTTTCTACTCTCTTTTAATTCATTTAATTCATCCTTCACACAGCTGTCAAACTATTCCTTTTTGTTTATTGATATGGTCATGTCACCCCTCTGCTCAAAACTTTTGAATAGTTTCCAACTGCCATTCAGGCAGGGGAAGTTCACAGTCCTTTGCATTCATGTCCTTCCATAACCTAGGATCACTCCACTATATTCTGATTTCATTATTCTCCTTTTCATACTTTCTAAGGCCATGACTAACTAAGCACTGGCCATACACTGAACACATTTGCACTTTCTCATTTGGGCACATCTATTCATGCTGCTCCCTGGGCTTGAAATACTCTCCCTCATAACCATCCTTTGAAATCTAACTCATCTTTTACCACCTCCATAACGTCTTCTTTGACTCCTCCAGTAGGCAATGATCTTTACCCATCCAGAATGCACATAGCAATTTGCTCAAACCTCTATTTTGCAATTATCGTATGTTATTTTGTATTACAGCTATCTCTGGCCCCCTATTACCAATAGGATCAAATATGAAATCCTCTATTTGACTTCCAAAGCTCTTCATACTCTGGTTTCCTCTTGCCTTTCCAACCTCCTTCCATATACTCTGATCCAGTGGCACTGGCCTTCTTGTTCTTTGCTCAAGACACTCCATTTCTCTTCTCTGAGTATTTCATTGACTTTCCCTCATGCCTTGAACCCTCTCTTCATCTCTACCTTGTAGCTTCCCTGGCTTCCCACAAGTCTTAGCTGAAACTTCATCTTCTTGAAGAAGCCTTTCTCAATCTTTTTTTTTTGTCCGATGTCTTGAAGCAAGTCTCATTTCAACCCCTTATTTCAAAGTGAGCCAAAATAAACATTTTTAGGATATGTTTTGATCAAGTAACCAAATCAAGTGTGGCAGGTGCATGATTTCTCTAAAAGCAGAACTAATAGTAAGATGCCTTTTCCCTGCGACTATTCCAAATTATCCTGTGTTTGTATTCATCATGGTTTGCACATTGTCTTCCCCCATTAGACTGTGAGCTCCTTGACAACACATTCTGTTTTTTGCCTTTCTTTGTATCTCTAGAGCTTTTTACAATGCAGGCAGGTACTTAATTAATGCTAATTAACTGATTACCTGTTATAATTCTCCCTTCCCATAGGAATTAGGAAAATATTCCACCACTAGACTGTAAGCTCCAAGAGAGCAGGTAATGACTCTGGATTTATTTTCTCATCCCATACCTAGCATAATAATCAGCATGTAATAACTTTTGTTGTTGTTACTGTTGTAACAACAGTAACAGCTGTTGAGTCTTGGGGAAATCCTTAACTGGACTGAACTTTGGGATAGTAAAGGGAAAGTCATGGATTAATGTGGAGAGAATGTAAATAGCGATACAAGTCTGTGGGTAAGCTCAAGTAAAAGTAGCAATAGTAAGAACCATCATTTTTAAATGCCAGCTCTTTTATTCACTCATTTCTTTGTCCATCTCTTATTTAGTGTCCATCATAAGCAAAGCACCATGCTAGGTGCTGAGAGAGACCCAGAGATAAGTAATCATATACTTATAATCTTTACAAAATTATTCTTTTTGAAGAAACCCTGTACTAATTAGCCCATTGTAATATAAGGTTAAGAAAAGGGATTTTTAAAAAAGGTTAGACTGGATTATTCAAGAGTAGGGTCACCAGGAATTTTATGGGATTCCAAAGATATTTATTTAATAATTTATTTACAAAATATAGAAAGAGTGAAGTAAGAAATCAGAGAGAAAATAGGGTAAGATATCTAGCCTATGCACTAAGTATTTTGCTCTGGCCCCTGGTTCAAGGGGAGTTTAGTCCTTAGCTGGAGAGGCCTCAGCTTTGAGCCGAGGACCTGGGGATGCAGGGAGGCTAATCTCTTCAGAAATCCAGGAAAGGAATCAGCTCTTTTCACTCACAACGTATCAGTCCAAAGGGAGAAATTCAAGGACAGTCTCACCAGTAAAGGTCTCTGGTCCAGTCAGCAGATTCTTCACCAGCCTCCAACTCAAACTGAGAATTCTGAAAAATGAGAGCAGTCAGAAGTCCCAAGCCAGAAGAACTAAAGAACTCTCAGAAGATCTCACTACAGGAAGTTGTACCTCCCTTTTAAAGATACTTTCTTTTGCATCACTTCCTGTGCCTTCCTCCACTTTTACATCTACCAATTACAGTTGAAGCTTTGCTTAGGACTGCTCAAGGGGTAGTCAGTTTGATTCTGATTCATCACCCACTATTGCACATGTGAGTCACAGACCTTCCCCACTCAAGTGTAAATGGGGTGTTTATACTTCTGGTAATTAAATCTAAAAATGGGCAGGGGAGTTAATTTAATCTTTACAGTTAATGTGTCCTCCCTTTCTAAAATAAAATCTAAGAAAGAACACTGGCTATAATTGATAGGATTCATTATTTTCACTTCAACTGTGACACAATTTGATAGCAATTTGCATAGGGACATTGCTACACAAGGACCACAAGGAAGATAAGGAAATGTAGGGGAAAACAACACTGGATTGGCAGTCTGAAGACCTGGGTTCTAGGCCTAGCTGTCACACATCAGTTTGCCATGTGGTGCCAAGTGACAGGTCACTTAATCTCTGGATTTCAGTTTCCTTTTCTGCAAAAAAGGCATCTAGATACAGTGAAATCTAAGATCCCCGGCAACTCTAAAATTCCATATTTCTAATCTATTTGTTGCTCACTTCAAGATGTTAAGGTTTTTTCCCTAAAAAAAAAATCTTTATCTTCAGTCTAAGAATTAATGCTGAATATATCTACCTAAGCAGAAAGGACTAGGCATTTAAGGCTAAATGATTTGCCCACGGTCACACAGCTAGGAAGTGTCTGAGATCAAATTTAAATCCATGTTCTCCCATCTCCAGACCCGGCTCTCTCTCCACTGAGTCACCTAGTGTGTGAGGGGAACTTTGAAAAGGAGGAACTCAAAGTTCAGCTGTTTGGGATTGAATACTACCTTGCATTTCCTCCCCCCATTCCCAAGCTGAGCTATTACCAATGGAGTCAGTCAGGCTAGACTAAAGGGTAAATCAGATTTTCCTTCAGCCTCCTTCTTGTAATGATGGAATTTGAAGCTCCCCTCCTAACACATAGACTCTGATTCAAGTTCTATTACAAATCATGATATCTAATTTATTTGGATATAAAAGTTGTTGGAAAAGTAATGAAAGGACAGAGGTAAGAGGAAGTCCCTAAGATTTCTTCCTTATGTGGCTTTTGAGGGTTTGACCTAGGTAATCTTTTTCAGGAATAAGCTCTGGGTTCCCCTAAGGGAAAAAGACAATCTTTATCCCAAATATTGGCTCCAGGTGTAAATTGAGATCTTCTTCTGTTCAAGCAAAGGATTTCGAGATTTGTATATATTCCCAGCAAAGTAGTTCTCCCTCCCAGCTCCAAAGAGTCTAAAATCAGAAGAATCTTGGTTTTTCTCCTCCAACCCCTTTTGAGCCTGGATGGAATTCCATCCCATCCCCCTAGGTCTTGTGAAGGTTCCATTTGCTCCTCTTCTGAAGCATTTCTTCCAAATTCAATATTTCTTTGCTTCTGGATCATTCCCTTGTACACTGAGCCACCTAGTAGCCCCTGATGTTAAGTTTCTTAATGGCCAATGTATACTGATCCTATAATGTCTCAGGCAAACTTGGTGTCAGAACAAATTTTTTCAATCACAGTGAGGATGTTAAGAAAAACCTGGAATATTTAAGGAAGATCCAGTCTATTGGAGAAAATGTGTTTTTCTCCTTATGTACCAATTAGCTGGCCCATCTCTAAATGTCTTTTCTCTTTTGCTTAATTAGCACAGAAAAAAAGTCAAATCAGAGCCCTATTGCAAGTAAGTATGCTGAAACTCGACTCCAAGATCTTGCTAGTAGGCTGCGTCAAAGAACTGCCCACTACAAGAAAAGGTTGGAAGAGGGAGATTTATCTTCCCCTGAAGCCAGTCCTAAAGCTGGTAAGTATTTTTCATCAAAGTAGAATGTTGAAGAAAAATTTAGATCAGAGGTACTTAGAGAAATGTTTTAGATACAGACTACAACTAGAATCTATGATTCCTAAGAGTAGAAATCATTCTGCCTCTAAGTATTTTCTACCCTTTCTACCTACCTCCAAACTTAGCTTTTGGCAAACTTCGTTCTTAATACTAAACATGTAGCAAGTCCTCAAAAAATATTTATAGTGGTGAATTCTTATGATCATAAGTAATACACACTCAATTCAATTATATTCAACAAATATTGATTACACAAAGGCAAAAATAAAAGTCTCCTTAAGATAATTGAGTACACAGGATGCACAAAGTTATATGAAATAATTCACAATAGAGATAGTGCTTATAATAGGGGGTCAGGAAATGCCTTTTGTAGGAGGTAGCCCTGGGGCTTTTCTCTGAAGGAAGCTAAAGATACTACATTGTCTCAGTAAGGAAGAAAGCTATTCCCCAAAAGAATAAACACTTAATTGAAAGGTAAAGAGGAAAGTGGAATATCAAATATAAGAAGATAGAATAATTACAGAAGACTGTAAGAGAATGTATGTGAAGAATGATGTAAAATAACACTAGAAAGATAGGTGGAAACCAGATCGTGAAAGGCTTGTAATGCTTTACTGAGAAGTTTGTATTCTACTCTAGAGTCAATAGGGAGCCACTGTAGACGGGTAATGGAGGGTAAGGGGTGATCTGTGCTTTAGGAATAGTAATTTGGCAACTATAGGAAGTAAAGATTGGAGAGGATGGAGATTAATCACATCTAACCCTTAAGGATGGTTTTCCTTCTTTTATGGGGAATTAAGCTGCACCTGCAGGTCCTCTTCTCCAGCCAGAAGAAGATGAGGCTAACAGGGAAGAGGAACACTACTGTGACATGATGTGTTGCAAATTCAAGAAGGTCCCCTTGAAAGAGTATCTGAAGAAGATGAAACTGCCAACCAGTATAGATTCACAAACAGGTATTTTCTTTGTATCTCTAGGCTCAGTACAAGCTTGATAAATTCTTATGGACTATCAAGGAAAACAACTTGTACACCAATATAAATATATTTGAAATCAATACAAAGGATATACAATGGAATTTTGAGAGGAGGAAATGGCAACTATGGGCTGGGAGGGAATCAGGAAGGTCCCCAGTACAAGAATAAGATACAGCAAGATCCACTGAGGACTTTTTGTCTTTGACCTATCCTAACTCAAGTGTTTACATTTCTCCAGGAAGCAGCATTTAAACCTCATATAGAGTAAAGGATCATTCATCCTACTCATAGACTCCTGAGAGCACACATAATATTTTACTTACACATAATCCAGGTGCAGCCACCTCACCTTAATTGCTTTAGATACAAATTTCACCCAGTTTCCTGCATCTGTCCAATAAAGGGATCGGACTAAATGATTGATAAGAATCCCATGCCTCTGTGTAAGGGCAACTTGGTGATAGAAAGTCAGCCTTGGCATCAAAAGGATCTGGATTCAAGTTCTTACTCTGACATGGTAGCTGAGTGCCTGGGAGCAAGTCAATTAACTATATAATAACTTTAGGCAACTCTTAATACTACAGTTAAAGGTACAGGGAGTTGCAATATTGGAATTCCCTCAACCAATTAAATTACTGAAGACTTTTCTCACCCTCAAAACAATTTGTACAAAAGCCCCCTTAAAGATCATTAAGTCTAATCTCTTTATTCGACAGCTAAAGAAACTAAAACCCAGGCACATATAGAAAGACACTTAACAAAGTCACAGAGGTAATAAGTAATAGCACCCAGACAAACTCAAATCTGGCAACAAATCTAATGTTCTTTCATATACATTTTGCTGACATGCTGAATGGCATTGCCAATAATTCCTTAAAAATGAGCTGAGAATATACAGGAGCACTACTGGACTGGCTCTTCCTCAGGTTTGGTTTCCCCTTCACACAGTCCATACTCTTGCCACCTACTCAGAGAGGTCCTACAGTCTAGTGACCAAATTAATGGATGCAGTTATGTCGATTAGTGATTTCTCCATGGCCTGTTCCTGGTTTTTCCTTGATCTTGTCAAGATAAATAGTATGGCCACTTCTGAGAAGTTAATAGAAGACTGAAGGAATGTTCTCCCACTTTTGAAGGGACAATTAAGGCTATTTTGTGAATTCTTTTTAATCCCCATATATTATAATATGTTGTATTATATATTATGTACATATATATGAAGAATTGAGCCAAAAATCTAATACATATTTCTGATATAAATTATTTTGTGTTTCTGGGATGAAAATCCCCTCAGATTTCAATACCGCTAAAAGATAATAATAAGAAATTATTTTATTATTTTATGCCAATTGTATTATTCATTTTATTTTTTTTCCTAGATGTCTCTTATGTCATGTGGCTCTTGTTAGTCACTGTTGCTTATAACTGGAACTGCTGGATTATTCCAATGCGCCTAGCTTTTCCCTATCAAACACCAAAAAATATGAGATACTGGCTTATAACTGACATCATCTGTGATATCATATACCTGAGTGACCTGCTGATAGTCCAGCCTAGACTGGAATTTTTAAGACAAGGAGACAAAATAGTAAGTGAAAAATGGTAGAAAATTCCCAAAGTTTGGGCTAATAAGTTAACAAACTATAGCCTGTGGTCCAAATCTGGCTCTGCCTAGTTTTCTATCTCTGTATAATAAAACTTGTGGCTCAATGGATAGAATACTGGGCTTAGAATTAGGAAGAAACTTGAGTTCAAATCCAACTTCAGACACTTACTAGCTGTGTGACTGTGGCAAGCCACTTAATCCTATTTACCTTTGTTTCCTTAATTGTAAAATGAACTGGAGAAGGAAATGGCACACTACTCCAATACCTTTGCCAAGAAAATGCTAAGTGGGGTCATAAAGAACCAGACATGACTGAAACAAGATATGAAACTAAGATATGAAAAACAACAATAAAATTTTATTGGAAATGTAAAAAACTATTTTCATATCTTAGGCCCATGGTCATAATTTGACCCTATATACCTTAGATCAGGCGAACCAATGGCATAGGTGCCAATGATGGTGTGCAGAACACTTTCTGTGGGCACGCAGCCATCACCCCCCCCAAGAGTTTGATACTAGAAAGACAGAGGGACTTAGGCAGAGCTGTTCCCCTCCCTCTCTCTACCATGTCTAATGACATTTTTTCACATCCCCTGGCCCTCAGCCCAGCAGACCAGTGGGAGCACACAGGGGGAAGGTGGGCAGCTCACAGGTGGCAGAGCTAGAGGGGAACAGAGCTCTTGGGTTACTCCTGTCCCCCTCTCTTCACTCACTGAGGACATTCCTCACTTCACCCACCCCTCCCCAATAGCCCAATGGGAGTGCTTCCTCCCTCCCTGTGTGGGGTAGGTAAGGGGAAGGGGGCAAGGGGAAGGGCACACCCAGCACTTGGTTGCGGGGAGGAGCCTGGCACTCCATCTCCAAAAGGTTAGCCATCACTGCCTTAATCATGGAGAGGCCTATTTTTATAGCAAACTATCCAAAGTCTCTTATGATTATTAAGGATTCTGTTTGTATGCGAGACATTTGCCAAAAGATATGGCACTCTAGTCTCTCTAAACCCAATACCATGTGAAAGAACTTTCATATGAAGTTGGGAGGGACAAAGCATTGAAATATTATCATTTTAGGACCATATTTATTCAACAATAGGCAATGTGGCATAACAAGTCAACACTGACGTAGAATCTATCCAATGTGTGTTCTTTCTGCTGGCTCCAGAGCATTAGTTAACTCGCCAAAGATATCCCCAGAGCTCACTGACAGCTTGAAAAATGATGATGAGAGTGTACAAATAAGGAATAAACAAAAACAAACAAAAAAGAATGCTAATTTCAACCTCCATTAGATACACAAGGGGGGGAAATCAATGTTTGACAAATGGAAAATGACAAAATCAGTAAGGAAAGGCTTTTATTTTCAATTTTCTAAGAGGCCTTTGCACACAATGGAGCATTAGAGCTAAGAAAAATAACCTATAAAAACACCCTCTGCAGGATCTATTTAAAATGTATTATCACGGGTTACTAATACATGGTAGAAACGATTTGCTTTGTGTCCCAAGAAATGTAATGTTTTCTTTCATTTAAAATAGTTCAAAGGAGAACAAGATCATAGGGGTTAGAGATGGACTGAATTTCTTAAATCGTATATTCCAATTCACTCCTATTACAGAGAAGGAAATTGAGTCCCTAAAACAGAGAATCTTAACCTGAACCATGAACCTAAAAAAAACCCAACATATTTCAGTATCATTGATTTCCTTTGTAATATTTTATTTTTTGTTTTATGCATTTAAAAACATCTGAGAAGGGGTTCTTGGGCTTCACCAGGCTGTGTGAGGACCAAAAAGGCACCCAACACCAAAAGGGTTAAGACTGCCTTCCCTACAAGATTAAATAACTGGCCCAAGGTCACATGAGCACTAAATTGCAAAGCATGGCTTCTGTGCTTGATTACTAGAAATACAGCTGGCATTATGGTAAGAAGGACATTCAGGGATAGTGCACAAACTTGAATTTCTCTCTCTATTTAGCAATGCAGGTAGTCCTTTGGTTGAGAGTTATGTATCACCAAATTGGTCAGATATATAAGATATAAGATTTTCCAAATATGTATCAGAAGAGGTTTTTCCACCTTAAAGTCAGAGAAAAATACTAACTACAAAGTTATAATAATATAATAAAGCTCACATATTTATAGAGCTTATTATGTGCCAGGCACTGGACTCTTCTCATTGAGTGGGAAACAGCCTATTCCAATAGATGAAGAAATTGAGGCAAACAGATTAAAGTGACTTGATCCTAATGAAGAAGCTTTGATCTAACAATCTACTTTCAAGACAATAAAAGCAGGGCTGGAAGTAGGCTGGCTGTAGATTTGTGAACTAGACTGTCCCCAAGCAAAGTACATAAAATATTCTGTGCTTGTTTAGTTCCTATCAAAATGAATACCACCAAGAAGACTTTAATTTCATAACACCATAATGGTGCTGTTCTTTCCACTTTCTTTATCTAGAAAATGGGGATAAATACACTTGCATTACCTATATTATGGGGAAACTTGAAGATCAAATGAGGTAATATATGTAAAGTGCTTTGGAAACATAAAATATTATAAAATATGGCTTATGTATATACATAAGTTATTACTGTTGGACAAGGATTCACTTTAGATTGCTACGCAAGTACCAAATTTGACCTGTTATTATCATTCCAGATATTAATATATTGTTTATTTATTTGAAGGAAAGGGAGGGATTTGGGCAGGATCTATGATTTTACTGACCTCCTGGCAGTTTGGCAACTGCTCTCTATAACTTATAGTCTTAAAGAACTGCCTAAAGCATTGAAAGATTAAATTACTTTCTGGGGTTACTTAGTCAATAATTGCAATTTCTGTTGTTTCTAATGATTTATAGGGGCTTTCCTTACAACCTTTTCCTGAGGTAGGTTGTGTCTCCATTTTACAGATTAAAAAACTAAGGCTCTGAAAAATTTAATGATTTGGCCAGGTTCATATAATAAGTAAATGATGACACCAAATGATATTCTTTTTAAAAAAGTACCTAATTTTGCCAATTCCCTTGTATTATAAACTGATACTGAATTTTGGTCTCCAATAAGTATAATATACAATTTCACAAAGGATATTTTGAACTGAATTTAACCCATATATCCAATCTCATGGTCATAGGCAACACTGTGAATCAAAGTCAAGGAAACAATTTGCTGAATATGTTGTTATTGACCTCAGAAAGTGAGCTCTTTGTTTTAACTTCCCCACTCAGCACTTCCCTTGTGTCTACTCACAATAGCTTTCCACAGGGATAACTGATTTTGTTCAGATTTGGCACACTACTGGAGAGTACAAAGATACACTTTAAGTTTGATTTGTGGCTGAGTCAAAAAGCATGACTTCAGAATGAAAGTTTTAAATGGGCATACTCTTGGGAATTTTTGACAAATTTCAATAAAATTTGGAGAGTGGACAAAGGTTATAGAGCTAAATGTCCTAAAGGGAAAAAATGTGGAGTCTGCGATCTTAAGCTGTCATGTTCCTAACATTTATAGGATGTAAAATTAGTGCATTTGCTTTCAAAATTACTTTCTTTGTGTGTGTATGTTATGTATATGTTTATATGTGTGTTTATGGAATCATAGCTATGTCTGGATCTATAGTATTATCATATAATAATATTATAAAATAAGAGTAGTAATAAATTATCCAGAGTGGAATTGGTTTATGCTCTTGGCAGTAATTATTCTCATTTGTGTTCCAGTCTACCAGATTCATTGATGGTGGCCTAGATTGTTATATGACACTCAGTTCAATTCAACAAATATTAAGTACCTTTATACAAGGAACTGGGCTAGGAGCTGTAGTTACAAAGCTAAGACACTGTACCAAGTTCTCTTCTCAATCATTTCAGTCTTAAAGGAGGGCACTGGGAACCCCCAGCAGGTTTGTGTCTGTGATTTCTAAATCAAATTACAAATCTGAATTAGGTCCACCTTTAGATTGCTAGAGACCTTGGCTAAGATATGCGTTTGGTGTGTGAATTTGAACAGGTTACTTAACCTCTTAGCCTCAGTTTCTTCATTTGTAAAATGGAGATAATGATTTTGCACTACCTACTTCACAGGATGGTTATGAGAATCAAAGGGTTGTGTGACATAGAGAGTGTTAGATAAATGTAAGCTATCCTTCATATTAATGGAATCATTCTAGGGATATGGACCAAGTTGGGAATAAATCTAGATGCAAAGATCAGCAAAAATGATGGCAGAGCTTTGTCTTTGTACTTCTTGACTTTCCTGAAACATCCAAAAGCCAGTCTGGAAACCAATACAGAGAAAAGCTTAGAAAGCATCTTAGAGAATTCAAGAAAACATTGGAAGGAGGGCCTCTACTCTCTCCCATTGAAGTTGCATTGACTGTTTTATCCCACTAAGACCAATGAGAACCAGGAAACAACTCCCACACAGAAAAACTCATCCCAATAAAACAGAGAACCAAACGAAGCCTGTTATTAAAAGTAATCATTGGAGGCTATGTTATTTGAAATATGAATTGCTATGTTCTTAATATTGCATTTACATGTATATTTTAGATAGAACCAAAGGAGATGAAAGAACACTACCGGACTTCTACAAAATTTAAGGTCAGTCTCCTACACAGTCTTTTAAAATCCAGAAAGTTCTCTCATGTTAAGTTCCTTAAAACAAAAGCCCTTCTCTCTTAGAATTAATTATTTTAGGTAGATGTAAAATATTTAGACCTTTCCAAGTGTACCATATTTTATTACATAGATTGATATATATTAAGAAAAGTTACTTCATGCCTTTTTTAAATCTAGATTCAAAAATGAAAGTTTAAATATTTATTAAGTGTCTATTATACAAAGTACTTTGTGTAATTCAGAACAGCCCAATGATATAAAAATCAGATAAATTTAGTTTCTGCTTATGGCTTCTTCTTAGGATTTGTTTAACTAAGCAGAGTGAATAAGAAACAGACAACATAATTTTTCCCAACAGATGTGAGGCAAAAACAAAACAAAACAAAACAAAACCTTCCATTTTAAGCATGTGGTCCAGTGGAAAGAGCAGGAAATTTTGATTCTGAGGACCTGGATTGAAATCCCAGCGATCTCACTTACTATTTGTAACATTGGGCAAGCAACTTCTCTGAGTCTCAGTTTCCTTATCTGTAAAATGAAGGAGTTGGACTACATAAATTCTATGGTCCTTTTTAGTTCTAAGTCTATGACCTTTTGAAATCAGAATTTAAGATCTTTGTTATCCTTGTTGATTAACTGACGCTGATTGAAATTCCTTTATAATTTATTTATTCTCTACGTCCTAGTCACTCTCAGATTATCTATCATATGTGCTACCTATTTCATAGTATTGTTGTAAGGATCAAATGAAATTTGTAGCACTTGTAAGGTGCTTAGCAGATTGCCTGGAACATAGTAGGCACTTAATAAATACTTCCTTCCTTCCATCAGAGATGGATATTCTCTATGAATATCACAAATTTCATTCCAGACTTTCTCTCAATTACTTTTTTATCTAACTATAAATGAAAGCATTTAGATTATTTGTTCTATCTACAAAAACATATCCATATCTTATTTCAAACATGGGACATTACTCATTTGACAGGGAGTAAAAAGTTCAGGTCTGTCTCTGACCAACTTAAATCTATGACAATCTGTAAACTCTAATCCTATTTTATGACTGAGTCTACACGTGTCAAATGAAATAGGGAACTAAAGCCTGTGGGGGTAGCATACAGAGCTTTAAGCTCAATCAGGAATCCTGGATTCCTCCACTAGAACTGTCAGGAGACCTCAAATAAGTCGATTCATAGCTCCAGATCACAGTTATCACATTTACAAAATGCACTTGAGGCTGTCCCACCTCCCTCCCAGAATCATTAGAGGAATAGATAATATCTGTGGAGACACTATCAAGAGGCAAAAATAAGGCATCTGGTTATAGTACTAATTACTATATCGGTAACTAATGTTAATAAATAACAAATAGTCTGGTTAATTCAAAGCCAAAGTTCCATTTTTATTCCAAGTTGCAATTGCCCAAATAACTGACTTAATCTCCTATTTCATTTTTGTGACCTTGAACAAAATGCCTTGGTATATAACTTAATTTTACTATTTTTAAGATTTTTTATTAATTTTATATAATTTTATAAATATATATCTATATTATATATAATATATGTATTATAATATATAAATATAATATAATTTTATAAAATTTTATTAATTTTACTATTTTAAGATATTTATAAAAATACATACATACCCTATAACTCAAAATAATGAGGATTCGTCCCAGGCTACCGCTCCCCTATAGCTATTTGTCCACCTCTTTTGGAATAGAAGAAGTGTCTTTCTTTTGTACTAGTACTCATTTATTCATCCATAGAGTTGTACAGATGTTGGATGTCTCAAAGTTCGCTGCCCTCATCTTCTACAGTAGATCTAATTGAGAACTGACGAGATTACATAACTTGCCTGAAGTCACAGAGTTAGTAATGGGACTAGATCTTGGGTTGCCCCAATTCCTCAGTCCAATGCTATTTCCATTGCACCATAACGCAACCTCCCTTTAAATGAATGAAAAATATTTACAGCGTGACCAGGAAGACAGCCCGATTCAAGAAGCTCACATTCTCTTTGGGACAGACAGTGTGTACAGAAGAAGTCGTCTGTAGGGCAGATGATAAATCCTGGAAGCCCTAAAGGTACAGGGGCTAGCTAAGTGGACCGCCAGACCCAGGGGTCCTCAGCATGCATTTGTCCTGAGACTCTGGGGGGTGTAGAGTGAGCCCAGGCAGTAAGACACCGAGCACCTAAAGAGGCAGGAGCAGGGTCGGTGATAAAGATGTGGTCAGGCTCCTCCATCTCACCGAGAGGATGATTAGAGTTGGTGGCTTTCCTCTCATCCAAAGCATGTACTTTTGCACTGGCTCTCTAGATGTGAACTGGATAGCCTGGAAACAGGACAAGTAGGGGAAAGGCTAGGGGGAGCGAACCCCCAATTGCACGTCCTCCTGCCATGAGAGGGTCAGAGGAGGAGACAAAGGGAAGGAAAGTGGGAAGGATGTCTCTAAAGGTAGAGCAGCTCAGGGTGGGAGAAAGAACGAAGATAAGCCATTGGCCCCAAGATAGTGTCTAAGAGTTGCCAATCCACTTTACAATTATCCATGGAATAGGAGGAGTCATTAGAGCAGGCAGGAATCTGAGAGGCAGAGTTGAAAGAGCAGAGATTTGGGATTCCAGAACGAGGTTGGACTCCTAGCTCTACCGCTCTATGCAACTTTGCCCAAGTGACTTAAGCTCTCTGATTATGGTTCTTTATGGTCTTTAAAATGGGGATAATCGCGGTTTTGTTACCTACCCTGGAGTTATTGTGATGGATAAATGAAATAACGTATGTAACAGGCTTGGAATAACCATAAAGTAACATGCAAATGGTGGCCAAAATAAAAATCCAGACTGGTCCCTCAGCTTTTCAACAGCTTCTCCCTTCAGACCTTCTTTGCAGACTGCTGGAGACTTGCAAAGGGGACTGATAAGTTTCATCTCTGCTCCCTTCCCTTGCATGGACTCTGGTAAATGAACTACCCAAAGCAGTAAATTATGAGTCCAAAGCAGACAAGGAGAGAATGGAACAAATGGGCCTGGATAATCCACAAGCTAGATAATGAGCCTCAGAATACTTAAGAACTTGGCTGCAACATAAAAATACATTGGAGGCCAGGAATGTTCAGTAGTTTCAAATAAAACCAAGGCTAGGTTTGATTTTCAGGCCAAAAGGCTGCTTCCCAGCAGTATTTTAAAAATACTATTAGAGTGTACTTAAGCATCAGCAGCTAGGCCATAAATTAAGTATATGTGATAACTCAAGTCTGTGCTGTATAATGTGAGGTGGGGGAATCTCCCCCAGGATTCAGTGACTAAGAAAGGATCAGGTTCATGGCTGTTAATCCACAATAAATTTAAAGTGGAAGGCAGTTATGCAACCTAATAGAGTTCTTGTTTTGGTGGTGATAATATGGCTTTCCAATGATTCTGATTATAACTATGGAAAGCTCCTTCAAATAGAGGCCTGCAGATAATTGTGGATGAACAAACAGCTCTTCTGTATAATGAATGTAGAATCCAGCCATAAAGGGGTCTAAGCACATCATAATTGCCAACTAAATTTTTTCAACAGATGGATCTTGTGTCAATAATACCATTTGATGCTCTTTACCTCATTTTTGGATTTAATCCAGTATTTAGAACAAATAGGACACTAAAGGTAAGTTATCCATAGCTCATTCTTCTTTCTGAACAGTGAAAATTTGGGTATTTACTGGCTGTAATTTAAGTGTCTTTAAATTTCCATATAGATTGGCATCATCATCATCATCAATCATAGCTAGCATTTCTAAAGTGCTTACTATGTGCCAGGCTTTGTGCCAAGTGCTTTACATAATCATCTCATTCGATCTCACAATAACCCTGGGACATAAGTGCTATAATTACCCTCATTTTACAGATGAGGAAACTGAGGCAAACCGTGATTCACCCAGGGTCTAAAATAATCTATAGGTTACCCTGTCTCTAATGTGTTTGTATATACTTGTTTACACATTGTCTTCCCCATTAGACTATGAGCTGCTTGAAACTAAGGACTATCTTTTTTTTATTTCCACACTTAACACAAAGCCTGGCACATAGCAAGTTTTAACAAATATTTGTTGAGTCATTGAATATATAAATCATATGTATAAATTACTGACCATATAAAATCATGGATCCAGTCCTAAAAGAAAACGATGTATAGTGTTATTCAATGCTCCTTAATTTCATGATGACTCATTCTCTCCAACCAGGAACAAAAATCATGGCAGAAATTAAGTCTAAATAATGTGTATTTTTATCATTGAGACTGCTCTGTTGGGTTGTCTAGTAAATCGTGGAACAGGTTTTTTTCTAACACTTCCAAGTAACCTCATTTCTAAATGAACCCCTGGAAAATATGATTGTGTTCATTTACATGGTGACCTTATAAAGGGAAAATCAGGGTATTTCTTTTACATAGAAAATGTACTATTTTCAGTAGAGGTCTAGGGAAGAAATATCTAATTAACAATTTTATCATATACCTAAAGAAGAAAAAAACTTTAAAAAACTGAGAAATGCTACACAAATTGTTGTTATTAATAGCAATATATGAAAAACCTTTAATTTTGTGATCATTGGTAATTAATTACTAATGTGGGAATTTCCTCCCCCAAAGCAGATTTCAACAATCTCAGATAACTAGATGCATCCATGGAGAGGAAGGGGCAGGTAGAGATTAGTGAGGCAGATAGTTATATTAGAGACGTCATTTGAATTGAGGTCTTCCTAACATCAAGGTCAATGGTCCGTCTATTATGGGATGCTGTCCTACTATTAAATCCAACAGTCCATATCTCATCTCCATCCTTTTGTACTGCCTGTCTTCTATTCCTGGCATGCTCTCTCTCCCTCACCTCTGCCTCTTGCTCTCCTTCAAGCCTTATCTCAAATGCTTCTTGCTACCTACCTTCTGTGGTCACCTCTAGCTGCTGGTCCCTTCACCTCCAATATTGTTTTGTGTGTTCTATATAAAACGACTTCTCTGTTCCATACATGCCCACATGCGTACAGGTTGTCTCTCCGTTAGCCTATAAGCTCCTTGAGCGTAGAAGCGGTTTCATTTCTGCATTTTGTATCTCAAAGGGAAGACTTCATAATGACGTCAGTTTCCAGAGGATACTAGAACATCCAGATATACCAATTAATTGGTGAAAGACACGATGGGCAATCTACCGACTGGATAAGATTTCCATGACCTTTTAGTGTTGTTCAATCATGATATCCTCACTGTATGTTGTCTGGAGTTTGGGTCCAGATTGAGGAAGTCTTGGTGACCAGCGCCAGAACCAGAACTTCTTGAAAGGATCTCTTGAGCTGATAATTCAGTGGTGATCCCTCCCCTTACCAAACACCCAATCCAAGTGGACGGATATCAAAACTGATCTATTAAGCTGCTTCAAATCCAGTGGTTTAGGGACCTTTGGAGGCTTAGATTAGGATATTCCCAGACCTTAAGTACTCCATGGTCTATATCAGTACCCCTGGAGAGGAACAAGAGCCCTTGAGCTTTGAAACATCCCACAGGTCTACATTACTCAGTCTTTACAAATAGCTTGTCTTCTATTCATGGCCCCTTCCAGAGTTGCCAAACTATAGGTCATTTAAGGGTCCTGAAGAAGATGTCATTTTGATACACCCATCCATGGGAGAGGGCTTCAATCAAATGTTTCTCTCTGAATTATAAATGAGAAAACTAAGTGTTGGCAATAATTTACTGTAAAAAGGATATGAAAGGGGCAACTACATGGTTCAATGACCAGGTCTAGAGCAGGGATGTTTTGGGTACCAATCTGACCTCAGATATTCCCAGCTGTGTGACCCTGGACAAGTCACTTAACCCCAATTGCCTATCTCTTACCACTCTTCTGCCTTGGAACTAAGATTGAGTATTGATTCTAAAACAGAATGAAAGGGTTTAAAAAATCTGAAGTATGCATTTCCAGTATGGATTTCTTTAAAAGAAATTAAATTAAATCCAACAAATATTTATTTAGGACCGACTATGTTCCAAGTACTGTGAAAAGGTACTGAGGATATAACACGAAGATTAAAAAAATGACATGGTGCCTGTACTCAGGGAGTTTACATTCTGCTTTTCAGACACCAGCTTCAAGCCATAAATAAAGTCAATGTACAGGTCGAGCTCAATAAGTATACAGTTGTAAAACAACAGTCACTGCTAAATGTTCAGTGCTTTTTACTGCAAATGAGTTTCCTAATACTCTCCAAAATGTCTGTTTCTGAATATGACTATTTTTACAAATGTCTAACACATTTCTAGAGAGATACTATTTTCATGTCAAAATATTTTAAATACTATCTGAGGTCTGTCATACTTTTGGTTGTTCTGCTGCAAAGGTTTGATTGTTTTTGGCTGTTAAGAAATTTTCAAGAGAAAACAAGTTATTTGAGTATGTTCCCAAATTGCTAAAAAGCATTTACATTTTTTCCTTTTGATACACATTGGGGTTTGTGTGCATGTGTGCGTGTGTGTGTGTGTGTGTGTGTGTGTGTGTCAGGTCCCACAGTTTGCATTTGGACCCCCTAGGGATCACAATTACTTTCAGATTCCAAAGATATTCTATAAAGCTCACAAATTCCTTTTATAGTCAGACTGAACAATTAACGCCAAGCAAAATAATTTGTTAAAATGGCATCTCAAAATCAATAGCTACAAAACCTTCCTCCCATAAACTGGGCTACACTCTACCATAAATGCAGTGTTGATGGAAAGAGGAGTCTTAAACTTAGACTACATTAATAGTGAGGCACTCATGAATGGAACAAGGCCTTGATCCTCCGTCAAAAATATTGTTTTGTATTTATTTTATATTTACTGTGTAAATGTTGTTTAAAAAAAACATAAGTCCTATGAGGTCAGGAAATATTGTATGCTAAGTATTATATTCCCACTATGTAGCACAGGAATTTGCATATAGGAGGTACTTAATAATTGCTTGTTGAATAAATAAATGCACTTATTAAACTTACTAAATTAAATATAATAGAATCTAGTTATAAACATCTGCAAATCCAGTCTTGGACACTTCCCAGCTGTGTGACCCTAGACAAGTCATTTAACCTCTGATTTCCTAACAAAAGGATCCACTGGAAAGGAAAATGTCAAGCCAATCCAGCATCTTTGCCAAGAAAAACCCACAGATAGCTTTGGTCCATGGGATCGCAAAAAGTTGGGACACAACTGAACAGCAACAAATACAAAATATTAAGGACAGCAAGTTATGATGGATAGAGTGCTAGACTTGGAGACCAGAAGTCCTGGGTTCAAATCTCACCTATGCCACTTGACTTAATACATGACTGGACAAATTTTCTAAACTTTCTGAGCAATGCTCCACACTTATGAGTTGGGACCCCAGTGATTTCCAATGGGGCTTACCAATGAAATCATACAGTTTACATACATAAAGTAGCACTTGTCTCTATTTGTTTTTTTAAAAAAAGGGAATTTGGGATAGCTATATATATATATGTGTGTGTATATATATATATATATATATATGTATATATATATATATATATATATCCTAATGGCTAGAGTGCCAGGCTTGGTGTCAGGAGAACCTGGTTTCAAATCTGACCTCAGACTCTTCCTAGTTCTATGATCCCAGGCAAGTCACTTAACCCCAGTTGTCTAGCCCTTGCCTCTCTTCTGTCATATAATTGATACTAAGAAAAGGTAATGGTTATTAAAAAGAAATTTTTTTTAATTTTAAAATATAAAAATGAAATTCTTTCCAACTCCAAGGATTTCCTGATATTCCCAGGACTCTACAACTTGGTGAAGTCAAAGCTTACTTCATACCCAACAGAATTAATCATTTAAAACCTACCTTTTAAGTTAACATAATCTATACTTTTTCCACCATCTTGAGGTACAAAAATTAAAACTACACAAATTCTAAGCACAGACCCACATAAAAGGATCATGTTTTCTATTTGGGCTCTGTTGCCCACACCAAAGATGTCCACTTGTTTGTGTGACCTTTGGTTGAGGCAATACATTGAGTCATTATACTCAATAACAATCTGATCCAGAATCAGCATCAGAAAATATCCACATGTTGACCTAAACATAAATTCTATTTTGATTTGAGCAATTTCAATTGAGAAATTCAATTTCAATGTTGCAGCTTAATTTTAGATATTCCAAAGCACATAATACCTACTTATCTAATAATGCCATAGTTATCCAGAGCTAAGACCTTTACCAATTTCAACCACTTGGATGCAGTAACAAACCTGGAAGAAAGACAAATTATGACTTTAAGGAAAAGTAATTGTCATATTTAAAAGCATGCCAACAACCAAAGCAACCCCTAAAGAAATATGTATATTTTATGCATGACTATCAAAGTAAGGGTAGCCAGAGAACTGGATCTACAGTCAGGAAGACTTAGCTTCTCAATTTCAAATCTGGCCTCAGTCACTTACTAATTGTGGGACCCTGGATAAGTCAGTTAACTCTGCCTCAGTTTCCTCATCTGTAAAATGAGCTGGAGAAGGAAATGACAAACCACTCCAATTTCTTTGCCAAGAAAACCCTAAATGGGTTTTGAAGAGCCAGACACACCTGAAATGACTGAACAACAAATCAATGTTGACATTAGCCAGTGGCTAAATTTAGATGAAATGGTGAGCCTCTAATACAACCTTGGGCCTGGAATCAGAAAGACTCAAGTTCAAATCTGGCCTCAGACCCTCACTGTGTTTGCTTTAGTTTTCTCAATTGTAAAACGGAGATGATAATAATTACATCTGCCCTCCCGGGATTATTGTGAGGATAAAGCACGTTGTCTCTAAAATCTTCCACATGAAATCCAAGGGAAATCCTTCACCTCCT
The DNA here is from genome assembly GCF_027887165.1 of Monodelphis domestica. Classification (NCBI taxonomy): domain Eukaryota; kingdom Metazoa; phylum Chordata; class Mammalia; order Didelphimorphia; family Didelphidae; genus Monodelphis; species Monodelphis domestica. The sequence goes on from NC_077229.1 coordinate 188,350,650, forward strand.
TACTCTTAAGAGAACCCCCCCAAGAGTAGCAGTTCACTTCCAACATTCCCACCAAAGGATACTTAGAAATTATCTTGAAGAACCTCCAAGAAGATTATAGCTTGGTATTAGGATAACCCTTCAAAGCCTCCTTCTCTGAGCCGGAGAGTTTCTTATAGGCAACCTTTTTCTATAATTAAACAAATTAACTAATTAATTCTTATATTACTTTAAAATTTACAAAGCACTTTACATAGGGTATCTCATATGATCTTCACAATAACCCTACGAAGTAGAGGCTATCATTGGCCCCATTTTATAGATGAGAAAATAGAGATCCAGAACAAGTGAGTTGCCCAGATTTGTACAGATATCTGAGATTGGATTTGAATTCATATCTTACTGATTCTAAGGCCAATCTTCTATGCAATTACAACCTAGATGCTGTCCAAACACACACACACACACACACACACACACACACACACACACTCCTTAATTGAATTAGTGTTGGAGACAAGAGTAAAAGCCATATTACAATAGCATTTCTTTGTTATAAAGTATAATTGTGATTTTACTGGGATAGGGAACTTCCAGTGAGGAATTCTCCCCTTTATCTATACAGATAGGAAACTGTTTTGTGACCAATGGTCTCAGTAAGTTTCCTGGGACACTAAAACATTCAATAACTTACTCAGAAACACATAACTAATATATGTTGGAAATTGGACTTGTCTCCAAATACTCCTGACTCTGAAACAACTTTCTTTCCATTCCTATTTGCCTGTTTGCCTATTTTCTTAAAAGATATTATAAGGGGCAGCAGGGCAGCTGAGTGGATTGAAAGCCAGCCCTAGAGATGGGAGGTCCTGGGTTCAAATCTGGCCTCAGACACTTCCTAGCTGTGTGACCCTGTGCAAATCATTTAATGAACCCTCATTGCCTATCCTTTATCGCTCTTCTGACTTGGAACCAAAACGCAATATAGATTCTAAGAAGGAAGGTAAGAGTTTAAAAAAATGATGTTACATAACTGCTTTTATTTCCATTTTTCTTAAATAACAAGTCTATAATTTGATATTAGAATTAAAATCACATAGAAAAGTGTTGTTTTATCTAAAATGGTGTCCAGAGGAAATTCCCATGGGAAATGGAGCTGATTTGGGGAGGGGGAAGGTTTATAAATGAAAATCTATCACTATATCATTTTCAGAAGCACATACAGACGATAATAGCAAACCCCATTGGGAGTAGCTACATGGAAAGTAGGTGTGCATAAGACTAACATTTGCTTGATTTATTTTGCTTGCTTCTCTGAAGTACATCACCTTCTTTGAGTTTAATGACCGCCTGGAGTCAAGAATGGACAATGCATACATCTACAGGTAGAGTACAGCTCAAGTTCTTGGAAAAGGGAAGAGATGAATTGGTCTTACCAACCAGACAGACATGTGGGTGGAATTAAGTCACGACCTCCCTCTTGAGCAAAGGGAAGACTTTTTATAGAATGGAAACATGGGGGCTCGTGCCAAGGCTGATCTGATGGACACATTTTAAATGAGATGTAAGCATAAGGATTACTTGATGATCTTAGATGATTTTAGTTCTTAGAGACATAAAAAAATACCCCCACTAGCTTCAACTAGGATTAGTCTAGACAGACGGGCTCTTTTGCAAGACCACTTTATGTCTCTGTCACCACACCTCAGACCTAATCTGAAATACATCCTTTTTGTTGTTCTGAGCCTCTTGCAAAGAGTCCTTCAGACATATTGCACTGTAGGATGGAATCCCGGGAGCTTTTCTGAGATATCCAGTTAAATCAGCGTGTTGTACTTTATGAGGCTCCAAGCACAGAGGTGACCCTGAAGGCCACGGCTTTCATGGAGCTGATTCATACCATGTGTGAATGGAGAAAACAAGATCTTTTTTTCCCACTTTGTCAGACCCAGTCAAGATGCTGGAGCCAGAAAACAGGCCATGGCATCGTCACTTTCGGTAGTCCTAATGAGAGTTAACAGTACAAGAGGTGAAAGCAAGGGAGTCTGGGGGGACCTTCAGGGGAGGAAAGAATAGGCCACATTCCAGTAAAAACATTCATCCTTGTTTGGCATATGTTATTCCTGACAGAGTCATTCGAACCACTGGATACCTTCTGTTCGTCCTACATGTTAATGCATGCATTTATTCCTTGGCTTCAGACTACGAGGGAATTGGTAGTACTAAATGGGTATATGATGGGAAAGGAAATAGGTAAGTGCTAATTTTGAGAAAAAAACATGTATTGATTTTTCTCAGCTTCTAGATCGAGGTTATGTCTTTCTTTTTACAACTGTTTGGATAACTAACTTTTCAACAGCCCACTGCTGATAGTTAGTAATGAATGATGCTAATTATTTGGAGGGCAGGTGCAGTGAATAATTAGTTTACCACTGAGGGGTTTTATGGGTTTATGAGTCAGCTATAACCACTAACTCAATTAAACATTTAGAAAGCAACAAGGACCGTAAATTAAACTTTCCGATTAGGCATGCAAGTGTTCAAGGCAAAAGAGATCATTTGAAAAGATTAGTGGAGTAGAATCAGGATGTGGGATACAGCAAGATGTCACTGGTTTATTTAATAGTAAAGTTTCTTTTCTGTAGAGACAAAGGCCTTGGGCTTGAAAGAGGCCCCACCAGTTTTCTGCTTCAGTAAAAATCACATATGGGCATGTTGTAAAGCAATGTCCTCGCTGGAAAGTAGCAGGTATTAGTATGTACTATCAAGGGCAACTCAGAGCAGCTGTGGGAAGGGTGGCAATTATAGGATAAAGAAAAGAGAGTGGAAACACTAGACAGAATTATATAGTACCTGGAGTGAATAAGGGGTGGTAGAAAAGTATTTGGATTTTTTTTCCATACCTGGTTTTAATGAATTTAAAATCATAGAGGACCACTGACAGGGATCAAAACCAGGTAATGGCTGGCTGGAAAAGTTTGTAACCAGTCCTGTAGGTCCCTTCCTTTGGAAAATGGACTCATATAAATAGAAATGCCCATTTCCCCCCCCCCCCAATCCAAATGACTAATTAGGATAGGAAATTAAGCTACTTATAAAGTACACTAATGGAAAGCATATGCTAGTATACATTTCAATGTGTTTAGGCAGTGAGATCAGTTTATTCAGTCATAATTTCTTTCTGAGATGATTCTATTCAAAAAATATAAATTAAAGTATGTACTAAGTCCAGCACAGGGAATTCATGAGCAAAAAGGACAAAGATCATCCTCTCAAAGAGTTTACAGTTTAAATTGGTGAGGAGTGAAGTTAGGGAAGACAGATGCTCTGCAAGATGGATGCTTACATCAGAATGCTGGCCAGACTCAGGTGGTACCATTGTGTCTTAATTACTCTTTTCACACTGGAAACCGGTCTGCCCTTACATCTGTACAGTGTCTGAAACTAGTCATAGGCATTCTGGCATAAGAACCAAAGAATTTTAGCATCGTGTCGCTAAGAATCTGAACCAGGCTGTGAGAAAAGCACAAAAGCAGCATTTCTGTTCCTTTTTAGCTGATTTTTTAAAAAATGGTCTTTTGAGTGGCTTAAGATCATCCGTTGTTCATAAAAACACATGAGAAAAGATCCCCTTTACAAATGTCCTTTTACAGGTAGGTTTATACAGGTAATTGTCTTCTACAAATGAGATCAAAGCTATCACTGCAGAATTGCGGGAAGGCGGTGGGATCAGGGTAGAGAACTTGATATTTATTCTAAAGGAACAGAGGCTCTGAAAGCAAAAATAAAAGACGTAGAACTTTGTAGAAGAGAAGCAAAAGATGATTTTAGAAAAATGAATGCTGTAAAAAACAAAGCAGTTGTTCTTGAAGGCAGGATGTTCAGAGATAACTTCAGAATCATAGGTCTCCCAGAAGAGCGTGACAGATCAAAACCTGAAGCCTACGCTGCAGTAAGAGGTACCATAAAACTATCCGTATTTTTCTAATACAAGCAGCAAAGCACTGGCTAATCAAATCCGTGATGTTAAAACAGGGGGGGGGGGGGGAGACTTGACCCTGAAACAATTCACATTTTATCAGTGATTTGGTTTAATTTACCAGATTTTCTGATGACTCAGAGCTGGGCGAGATGATAAAAATACTGGATGGCTGAGGCAGGATTCAAAAAGAGGTTGGCCGGCTAGAGTATTTGAGCTTTGTAAAGTGCAAGTGAAAGAGGCCAGCCAGATGGCACAGTGGATAGAATAGACTCCAGGCCTGGAGTCAAGAATTGTCTTCAAATCTGGCCTCAGAAACTTACTAATTGTGACCCTGGACAAGTCACTCAACACTATTTGCCTCAGTTTCCTCATCTGTAAAATGAGCTGGAGAAGAAAATGGCAAACCATGCCAGTATCTTTACCAAGAAAATTCCACAGGAGTCACAAACAGTCATGACTAAATGACTGAATAACACAGAACTACAAATCTGACCATGTTCACCCCCATGGAATCAAATTCAGTAGCTCCCTATTACCTCCAGGACCAAATCTAAAGTCTCTTGGCAATAAAAGTCCTTTACAACCCAGTCCTCTTCTACCTTCACAGTTTTCTTATACCTTACTCACACCCACCTTCCAGACAATCCAGTAATACCTGAATCTTCTTTCTTTTCCTCACATAAGACACTCCATCTCCCCAATGCTCTCCCTCCTCTTTTCTGCCTCCTGGTTTCCCTGGATTCCTTCAAATCCCCGCTGAAATTCTATCTTCTAGGTGGTAGCTGAGTCATGAGAGCCAGGCCTAAAGATAGAAGGTTCTAGGGTCAAATCTGGCCTCAGACACTTCCTAGCTGTGTGACCCTGGGCAAGTCATTTGACCCCCATTGCCTAGCCATTACTGCTCTTCTGTCTTAGTATACATCGTATTGAATCCAATACAGAAAGTAAAGGTTAAAAAAAAAATTCTGTCTTCTACAAGAAGCCTGTCCTGGTCCTCCTTATGACCAGTGCCTTCCCCTCCTGAAAGAGATCCCAGAAAGTAAACCAGATCACTTTAACTATATGAAATTAAAAGGCTTTTAAGCAAACAAATTAATGCATCAAAAATTAGAAGGAAAACAGAAAAAAGGGGGGGAGTTCTCTGCTAACAGTCTTATTTCTGATAGATGTAAGGTAATATCTCAAAATTGCTCATTTGCATTTCTCTATTCCATAGTCATTTGCTGCAATTCTCATGTGACTATGGACAGTTTTAATTTCTTCCTCTGAGAACTGCCTGTCTATACCCTTGGACCATTTTTCAATTGGGGAAAGCTTCGTATTTTTATAAATTTGTCTCAGTTCTCTATATATCTGAGAGATGAATCTTTTGTCAGAGATACTTTATATAATTTTTTTTTTAATTTGTTGTCTCCCTTCTAATTTTGGTTGCTTTGGTTTTATTTGTACAAAAACTTTAATATAACGAAAACTACCTATTTCATTTTTCATTATGTCCATTTTGTCTTGTTTTGTCATGAATTCTTCCCATATCCATAAGCCTGACAGGAAAACTTTTCCATATTTCCCCTAATTTATGGTGTCAGCCTTTATTTCTAGATCAAGAATTCTTTTTTTTTTTTACTTTATCCTGTTGTATGGTGTAAGATGTCAGTCCTTGTCAATTTCTGTCATATTGATTTCCAGTTTTCCTGGGAGTTTTTGTCAAATAATGAGTTCTTTCCCCAGAATCTTAGATCTTTGGATTTATCAGACTCAAAGTTACTATGGACATTAGCTGCCATGTGTTGATTACTTAATCCATTCCATTGCTCCACCATTCTATTTCTTAGCTAGTAGCAGATTGTTTGGATGACTACCACTTCATAGTATAGTTTGAGATCTGGTACAGCCGGGCCTCCAGTCCTCTTTTTTTTTTTTTTTCATTAATTCACTTGATTGTCTTGGCCATTTGTTCTTCTAAATGAACCTTGCTATTTTTTCTAGCTCTATGAAATAATTTTTGAGTAATTTGATTGGCATGGCATTGACTAGGTAAATTGAGTAAGATCATAATTTTCTTTTTATTGGCTTAACCTATCTATAAGCAATTCATGTTTTTCTGATCATTGGGTCTGGCTTTTTTGTGTGAAATGTATTTTATAATTGTGTTTAGAGGTGCTGGATTTGTTTTAGTAGGTCTACTCCCAGGTATTTTATATCATTTAGAGTTATTTTGAATGGGATTTCCTTTTCTATCTCTTGCTGTTGGACTTTTTTTTTTTGGTGGTAAATAGAAATGCTAAAGATTTTTGTGGGTTTCTTGCATCTTGCAACTTTGCTAAAGTTGTTAATTATTTCTATTAGTTTTTTGGTTGATTCTCTAAGATTCTCCAGGAATACCATCATTATCACCTGCAAAGAAAGATAACTTTGTTTCTTCATTGCCTATTCTAATTCCTTCAATTGGTTTTTCTGCTCTTATTGCTATAGTAGGCATTTCTAGTACAATATTAAATAATAGTGGTGACAATGGGAATACTTTACTTTGCCCATGATCTTATTGGGAATGGTTTTAGCTTATCCTATTACAGAAAATGCTTCTAATTTTCCTGATAACATTTTTCCTACCTCCATTCACTTAATGTGCTAGCATATATGGCATTCCTCCTTGTTTTCTATATTAAGACAATGCATAGTAGGTTTGAGATATGTATGTGTGTGTGTGTGTATGGATCATTGCCAGGACAAAATAATATATTTGAAACATATATACTTATATATTCCTGTGTGGAAAATAACATATATGTATAGGTAAGTTGGAAGAAAAGTTTCTAAGTAGTTACCATGTTCCTTCAATATTAGTGACCAACATCAAATTTAAAACTTAAATGTAAATTTTCTCTTATTTGCAGGTATCTAAGATGTTACTACTGGGCAGTTCGAACTTTAATTACCATTGGTGGCCTTCCAGAACCACAAAATACATTTGAGATTATCTTCCAACTCTTGAATTTTTTCTCTGGGGTGTTTGTGTTCTCCAGCCTAATTGGACAGGTAAAGTGAAAAAAAAAATTAATTGCTAGATATATGTTCCATTCATTTTTATTTTTGACTTATAGTTTCATTGATGTTTGTTTTTAAATCACTTTCATTTCTAAATATATCTATCCTTTTCTCCCTTATCTGGAATCATCCTTTATAACAAAAATAGAAAAAATAAGAATAAAGAGTTCTTCAAAACCAACCAACACACTGAGTCAAACAGTATATATACATAGTGTTCCACACTTTATAGTTCTCATCTCTTTAATGAAGTTATATATTTTCTTATCTCTTCTTTAGAATAATTATAATTAAATAATGCTCGGCTTAATTTGTTTATATTTGCATTTACATTGGTTTAATAGTTGTGTATATTGGCAATTAAGTGGCTCAGTGTATAAGAGTGCTGGACAGGGTAGCAAAAAAAAATTGTAAGTTCAAAGGCTTTCTCAGATATTTATTGTGACCCTGGGCAAGTCATTTAACCTCTCTCAGTCTCAATCTTTTAACAATAAAATGAAGCTAATATTAGTACTTATCTTTCAGGGTTGTGAGGATAAACTGAGATATGTACAGAGCTTAGTAAACCTTGCAGCACTATATAGATGATATTGTTTATTTCACTTCCCACTTAGTACAAGGCCATAAAATCTTCCCATGTTTCTCCGAATTCTTTATATTCATCATTTTTATAGCATAGCAATATGTTATTATTCATGTATCACAACTAGTTCAGCCATTCCTCAGTCAGTGAACATCTACTTTGTTTATAATTCTCTGCTTTTAATTCTTCGCTAATTTAAAAAAGTACTGCTATAAATATTTCAGTTATTTAGGACTTTTGTTTCTGCCTCTTATCTCCTTAAGGTGTGTGTCCAACAATGAGATCACTGGATCAGAGGGTCGGGTCTTGGTCATTTTCTTATCACAATTCCAAATTGTTGGGTCCATTCACAGCTCTACCAACGGCACATTAATATGCCAATCTGGTCATTTCAGCTAGTCTATCCTCATCTTTTGTCAATATTTTTCAATTTTCTGGGTGTGAGTTTCTTTGATTTACATTTCTCTTAGTAGCCACGTGGGGCAAACATTCATATGGTTAAGAGCCTACAATTCTTCTTTTGAGATCTGTGTGTTCATTGTCCTTTGACCACTTATCCATTGAATAATAACTCTTTATCTTATACATTAATATTAGTATTTGGATATTTTACCTAATCAAAGATATTAATGCAGTGAGTATCCTCAGATCAACAACTTTCCTTCTCCTGATTATACTCATTTTTTTCATGCAAAATCTTTGCAATGTCATCTGTTTTCTTTTGTATTCATTGCTATTCCTCATTGACTAAGAATTTTCCTTCTAGTCAAAGCTATGAAGAGTACTTGAGCTCATTCTCTTCTAATTATTTTTATGGTATGACCTTTAATACTCATTCTGAGTATTCATATCCTTTTTGAGCTTGTGTGAATCCTATTTTGAATAGCTCTGTAGAGGGTGTTCCAAGGCTACTGGAAGAATTGCATACACGATCTTATTTCATCTTTTTAACAAACCTCCAACAAAGATACATAAGTTTTCCTGTTACACAGATGATGGAACATACCTGAAGAAATTTAGTGAGTTATATACAATCACACAATGAATAAATATAAATTGATTTTTGAACCTCGGCCACTCCTGATTCTAAGGCCAGTACTATTTTCATTCTACAACTAGGGCCTGATTCATTTAAATCATGAATCTTGTGAAGAAGCAACACTTTTGCACTGCATATTTCCATTGGACTGATATTAATTACCATATTTTACATGATTATAAATCTGTATCTTGCAGTAATACATGTGACCACTTCACAGGATTCATGATTCCCACCAATGGGGACCTGAATGTTGGATTAACTAATAATATAAATTATTTACCTTTAATCCACTCATACATCTTCTGTAGCACAGGTTCTAGATTAGATAGAGGAACAAATATTTCACATACTTTCATCTCTCCTGAATGAAGAGGTCATTGATTCCCACCACTCACTCCCATTTTAAAAACATGAGTAATTTGCTCATTTCAACAAAACATTTGTTTTCTGATTTAGGAGGGAAATGGAAGACAAATACAAAGAATTCATCTATGTGTCTGTTTCTGGGCTTAAAGATCTTAAAGATCAGGTTCTAATTGGGTGGATTTTTACATCTCAGTTATCAGCACATCAGAATTGAAATGTAATCATTCCTTCCTTACTACCATAGCTACTAAGGAGAGTGGGTAATCTCAGGACATTTTGAATTTGGATGCATACAATGCTATAAGCATATATTTATTTAATGTTGTATAAATAGCACAAAATGAAACTGACAATTGTCAGTTATCCAATGAATCAAGATGATTTAGACAGTCAACCTGCATGATTCACACACATAATTCCACTTTGACTCCTGATCTCTGGATTGACTAACTATTCTGCCAGCAGATATTAAGCTTCCATTTTATTCTGCTGTCAAATGAGATCATATTTGTTAAGCACTGAGCTCAGTGGCTGGTGCATAGTCAGTTTTATAAGTGCTTCCCCACACCCCATTTGAGCATAGTCTATGGAATTTTCTTTTTAAAAAATATCATCACCTTCCATCTTAGAATAAATACTGTATAGTGGTTCAAAGGCAGAAGGGTAGTAAGGACTAAGCAGTTGGGGTTAAGTGATTTACCCAGGCTTGCACAGCTAGGAAGCATCAGAGGTCAGATATGAACCCAGGGCTGGGTTCTCTAGCCTGGCTCTCTATCCACTGAGCCACCTAGCTCCCCCATCTGTGGGATTTTCCAACAGGAATGTTCATAAATCAGTAAGGAGTGAGTATGTTATCAAATCAGAATACTCATTTCATACAACTTTACTTTCAGGGGGGGAGTTAAATTCTGGCAACTTTTGTAGAAGTATATGAAAAAACATCAGAAATTACGAAATTTATCTTTTTAGATGAGAGATGTTATTGGATCAGCTACTGCCAATAAGAACCACTTCCGTGCTTCCATGGATAATGCAATCACTTATATGAATACGTATTCTATACCCAAAATAATACAGAACCGTGTTCGGATTTGGTACAAATATACTTGGGACTCTCAAAGAATATTGGGTAAGTATACCTAACTTCTGTCCCTGAGAAGTAGTGATCCAAGCATTAGACTTGGAATATACAGACCAGAAGATGAGGTTGATCTCTGCCTTATATCATCTATTTGTCTTTGGAAAAATCACTAAAAATCTCTTTTAACCTAAGATCTGTCACCTGTAAAATGGAGAGTAACAACTTCACTAAATACCTCTTGTAGGGCAGCCGGGTAGCTCAGTGGAGAGATTGATGGGTCTGGAGTTATGAAAACTATTTCTCACTAGTGATAGAAGCTAGCACCCTCTGTTTCCCCTCCTGTCATTTTTGGCTATCTCTCCTGCCATCATTTCCATGGAGAATGGGGGAGAGGGAACACCACATTTCTTATAGGAGCTCCTAGAGTCATCTTAATAGGTAAAGTGAAGAAGTATTCAACAAAAAGAATCAAGATTCTCTCTTAATAAACTCTCCCCACCTATCATGACTCCCAGCCCCTGAGGCAAAACAATGAACTATTGCACTATTTCCATTTTTAAAAATTCAGACTTAAAATCAATGATTAGTCCATAGCATTATAATTTTCCCTCTTCTATAACTCTCAATAAAACATCTGGAATTTCAAAATTAACAACTTGCACAAATTCATGCAGTGTTAGCAACTATGATTAAGCTATGTCATTTATCATACATTTTATTTGCCTAAATATTTTGCATCTTATTTATACTCATATAGGGGTGGAAAGTATGAAAAAGTCACCTTTTGGGAAAATAATCATATTAAGTTATGATCATAATTAATAACACCTTCTATTATATCTTTCTTCCTAATAGTTCAGAAGCATTTTCATATGTAGGCTCTGATTTATCATTTTTATGGTGCAGGAAAAAACAATTATCATTATCACTATTTTATAGTTAAACTCACCAGAACATTCCAATCTAGAAGATGGGTGTCTTGACTTCCATCCCAATTTTTTCCCTACTGGCACATAGTAAGCACTTAACAAATGCTTTTGTCTTAAGTATTTCCATTTATCATATATTGTTTCTGTAGAATAGATTGATTATAATGTCAAAAAGTAAAACACTCATTTTAATTGCTCTATTTCCTTCAACTCACTTTTTTTTGTCAATTCTTGTTTATTCTGTTATGAAGCTTCCCATTTTGGTAAATATGTTTACAATGTTTTTTCATTTTTGTTTTCATTGTTTTTGGTTTTGTGCCTTTTTAAAGATGAGTCAGAATTCCTGGAACACCTGCCAACCAAGATGCGACTGGCCATTGCCATCAATGTGAACTTCAACATCGTGAATAACATCGACTTGTTTAAAGCAAGTGCTTTTACAATAGAAAAATTCTACCATACCTGGGGTAAACCTGTGGAATCTGAACCATGATCACTTTTAGAGAAATAACTTTTACCCTAGACTGTAATCAGCTCAAAAGTTAAGAGAACATGAATAAGAAAGTCACAGGCTAAATCTTTTTTCAGCAAATCTTTCATTAGCCCTCTTTGTCTTCTTTGCCCCCATCTCCTAATTAGAGCCAAAGAAGAAGAGACTTCTTCACTGTTAATTTAACAGACATTCATTTAAATATGATTATACTCTATGGCGAATGTGTGACATTATCTGGCATTTGAATGTGCCTTAGCTGTATCTGTTGAACCAGACCTTCAGGTTAGGTACAGACTAGCTCAAAGATCTGATTATCAAGCTTAATCATTCTTCTCATTCTGAAAGTTCTGGGATTTGAATTCTAAGTTATTCAGGGGATTTTCTTTTTAGTTTTTAAAGAAATATACTTCTTTTTACATATTTATAAAGCAGAGATTTATTTAAATTCCTTAAATTCTTATACAATTTATTATGCAGCTTTAAGTGAAGCATAGTAAATAGAGAACTACCTAGCCTTGGAGCAAAAAAAAAAAAAACCTGAATTCAAATTCAGCTTCAGACACATGCTGACTGTGAGATGCTGTAAAAGTTAATTAACCTTTTAGTGCTCTTGGAAATCCTCTAAGACTATTAGTTGTAGAGAAGGTTCTGGACTGCATTGGATAGAGGGAGAGAATTTCTTCATTCAGAAATTCCCTAATCATTAAAATCATTGGCCTGGTGCTCATCATTCCTAACTAAAATATATACATATTACTTTTGTTGTTCAGTCATTCAGTGATGTCCAATTCTTCAGGGCCCCATAGACCCTAGCAAACCAGGTCCTTATGTCCTGCACTCTCTCCCAAAGTTTGTCCAGTTCATGTTCTTTGCCACCATGACACTATCTATCCCTGTCGTTCTCTGCTATCTCCTTTTCCTTTTGCCTTCAATCTTTCCCAATATCAGGCTCTTTTTTTTTTAACCCTTACCTTCCATCTTGGAGTCAATACTGTGTATTGGCTCCAAGGCAGAAGAGTGGTAAGGGTTAGGCAATGGGGATTAAGTGACTTGCCCAGGGTCATACAACTGGGAAGTGTCTGAGGCCAGATTTGAACCTAGGACCTCCTGTCTCTAGTCCTGGCTCTCAATCCACTGAGATATCCAGCTGCCCCCATCAGGCTCTTTTCTAATAAATCCTGTCTTCTCATTACATGACCAAATTATTTGGGCTTCAGCATCCATATTTGACCTTCAGTAGTCTGAATTTCTTTAAGTATTGACAGATTTGATCTCCTTGCTACCCAAGGAATTCTCAAAGGTCTTCTTCAGTACCACAGTTTGAAAGCATTGATTCTATAGCACTCAGCTTTCCTTATAGCCCAATTCTTACATTCTTATATTAAAAACCATAGCTTTGATTACATGGACTTTTGTCAGCAAAGTGATCTCTGCTTTTTAGTATGCTATCTAAAATTGCCATAGCTATCCTTCTAAGGAGGAAGCATCTTTTGATGGCAGCAATCACTATCTGCAGTGCTCTTTGAGATTAAGAATAAAAAATCTGACCCTGCCTCCATTTCTTCTCTGTTTTCAAGGAAGTGATGAAACCATTTGCTACCATCTTGTGGGTTTTTTTTATGTTATGCTTTAAAACCTACTAAAATCTCTTTTAAAATGTTTTACTTCATTTACATTTTAATATTTGGACTGATTTATACCACTTAAATTTAGGATAATTAGTGATCCAGGTATATACAATCTGATATTTTTTTCGATAAAATGAAGAAATGTGGGCTGGACATTAATATATTTAAGGGATATACATCAATGACTGAACACCCATACATAAAAATAGAAATTAATAAAGGTACACCCTAGAAGCAGACCTCTCTTGGTATTTCATACCATGCAATCTGGATCTGTTCTTTTCAACATTTTTTAATCAATGATTTGAATAAAGATCTAGAAGATATATTTATAAAATTTTCAAATAGCCCTAAACTAGACCTATTAGTGAATATGTTAGAACATAGGATTATAGATTTAGAATTAGAAGGAAAATTAGAGGCTATGTAATTTAAAATCTGTTCATTTTTTAAATGAATGAACTAAGTCCTAAAAAAGTAAAATGACTTGCCCACGGTTTTATAGTTAATAAGTGAACTTGGATCCTCTGACTTGTTACAGACAAAAGAGTGGTTGCCATAAACTAACAGATAAAAGAGTGGTTGCCTTAAACTGTGACTGCAAAAATATGGTTTCAAATAAAAAATATAGTGGTCGCCACGGGAAAATTCCCCAATATTAAATATACCCAAGTCAGCTGGCTTTTATAGAGATTTTAATTAATACAAATGAGGAATTAAGGAAAGGGAGAGAGAGAGTAAGAGGAAATAATGAGAAAAGGGCTAGGCCAGCCTAGGCTTAAGCCTTAAGAGAGAGATCAGTCAGTCTTTAATCCACTCACCACAAGATTTGTCCCAAGCAAGATTCTAGTGTTCAGAGAGGCCCACCAGTTCAGCTCCTCAGCTCAACTAAGTTCAGCCACCGAGCCCTTCAATTCAGCTTTGGCAAACTGACCTCTTCAGAAGCCTTTCTGACCTCCTTTTAAAGAGAATTTTCTCCTATGTCACCTCCCCTAAGTTCTCACATCTATCAATCACAGTAGACATTTTCACAGGACTGACCATTCTTAATTCACATCTTCTTTAGTTCTCAACTTCTCTGGGTAGATCAAAACTTCTGAGTAAGTTCACACCTCTTTGCCCCTTGCAAGTTTGCAAGTTGTCTGACCTTTTAGTGATTAATTTGACCTTCACAGATACTTAGCGCCCTTTTGTATTAGATCTAAAAATAGACCTACCTTAAGGGCTTTTGCTTCACTATAAGTATGGGTTAAGTACTTTTTCATTGTACAGTAAGGAGTTTACAACTTTATCTTCCCCTAAAGTATGCTTAAGTATGGGTGGAGTAATGTCAGAGTTCTCACATTCCTGATCAAGTACCTTCATTATTTAAAATGAGGAATGGTCTTAACCAAATGTTCTAAGGTAGAGTCTGAGAATTTTTAACATTCACAAGTCTGAGAAATTTTAAGATTCACAGACTCCAAATATGAAAGAGGAATAGATTTATTTTATATTACTGTAGAAGGAAGAATTAAGACCTATAGAAGGAAATTCTGAATTCAAAATCCCTTCTTCATTTCCAATTATTCTCTTACTCTTGTTATACCCTACCTCTCAGGATTCCATCTTGTTTACAGTCATCTGTCAGTCAATAAACATTTATTAATTCATTATTATTTATTACTTTGTGCCAGGTATTGTACTAAATGCGACAAATACAAAGAAGGATAAAAGAAAGTCCCTGCCCTTAAAGGAGCTCACAGTCTAACAGGAGATACAACATGCAAACAACTATGTGAAAACAACCAAATACTGGATAGACTGAAAACAATCAGTAGAAGTAACACCTTAACATTAAGAAGGATCAGGAAAGGCTTCTTATAAAATAATCCTTGATGTCACCTTTGACTCATTCACTTTACCCAACCATGGCCAAATCTTATCATTTCTCCCTTCAGAATTCTCTTAGATGTCTTTTTCTCTCTCTTCATACAGCCACCCCCTTGGCCTAGTTCACATCCTCATTACCTTCCATCTGACCTGTTACCATAACCTTCTAACTGATCTTCCAGACTCAAAGTTGCAAGGTGATTTTTCTATAGCAAAAATCTGACCATGTCACTTCCCTGCTCAAAGGCCTCCAGTGACTGACTCCCTATTATCTCCAGGATAAAATATAAACTCCTGAGTTTAACATCTAAAATTCTCTATAGAGGGCAGCTAGATTACTCCATGGATTAAGAACCAGGCTTATAGACAATAGGATGTGGGTTCACATGTGACCTCAGACACTTTCTAGCTATGCGACCCTGAGCAAGTCTCTTAACCCCCATTGCCTAGATTTTACTGTTCTTCTGTCTTGGAACCAATATACAATATTGATTCTAAAATGGAAGATGAGAGTTAAAAAAATTCTAATTCTCCCAGAAAGACTCATTTCTATTTATATTTTTACTAAACCAAAAGCAATTCCACATAATTGTAGAGCATCAGAGTTGGAAAATACCTCAGGGATCACCCTATCCAAAACATGAATCTCAGTCAAAATATCCCAGTCACTCAGCCTCTTCCTGAAGACCTAAAATGATGGTTCTCCTTCCCACTCACTCACTACCTCCCAAAGCAGCCAATTTCACAGTTCTGATTGTTAGAAAGTTTTTCAATTTATCAAGTCAAAATCTGTCTCCATAACTACCACAAGTTAGTCCTAGTTCTGCCATTTTAGGTCAAGCCAATTAAAATCAAAAGTAGAAAGCCTTCATTAAAAACCTATTTCATACAAGACCCTGGGGGTGACACAAACTTTGGCTAAGGGATACATGGTCTTTGCCTCATAGAGCAGAATATAATCCCTCTTTCTTGAGAGAGCCCTTCAGTTATTATATAGAATCAAAGAATGAGTGAAAAACAACATCAGAGTTAATTTTTTATAATCTGTAGCTGAACAGGCATCTTCTATATTACATCCACAATAAAGGTTCATTCATCCTTCACACAGAAGACATTCAGTGACAATTTGTTCTGTGTTTTCATAGTTCTAAATATTAGAAAAATTGTCCTTATAGACAGTTGAAGTTTTCCTCTTTGCAAATTCTTCCCATTACTCCTAGTTTTGCTCTCTGAAAAAATATATATCTCACATGACAGCCTTTCAGATACTAGAAGATATTTATAATGTCTCCTCTACATCAATTTTCACCATAATAAAAATCTCTCATTGATTTAACTGATATATATACAGCATTATTTCATACATTCCTCCCACCATCCTAAATTTGTGTTTATTGGTCTCTTCTCTAAAATATGGTGTCCTCATCTGAATTTGCTACTCCAGATTGGAACAAATTAAAGAAAAATGCTTTGCCTCCATTATTTTAGGGAATTATGCTTCAGTTAATGAAGCCTGACCAGGCTAGCTTTTTTGGATTGGAAAGAGGCAGAGTTGCACAAAGTTATCAGCCTCACTCTCTCTTCCAGAGTCATCAAAGTCCAGAGGCAAAGTAGAAGTCAAAATGACTGGTAATGGCCCAGGATACAGAGACCTTGGCTTCTTCAATGCCTTACCAAGCTCCAAGCACTCCACAGTGCCTACTTTTCCAACTTTACGTCCCCTAGAACAAATTGTTCTCATTTTCCCCTTCCACTGGAAGGATGTCCTCAAATGCCTGAGGAAGACATCACCTAAGTCATTGATGGGTTTGACACCTGTTGGTTACCTTAAACCTGGATTAGTCCATCTGCCAAGATGGTTTAACAGAATGTGGCTTCTGTGCATGCTATAGCTTCTTGGAGCCACAGGTGAGAGCTGGGTGGCAGGTGGACACCAAAGGAGGAAAGCATCCCTGAAAAGGGCTTGGCAAGCCCTCATACCAGAGGTACTAATCCTCCCTGCCCACCCTATCCATCCTTCTTCATATTTTGTGATACACTAATACTAGTCTCCTAGTATTCTTCAACCAAGACACACCATCTCCCAAATGAAAGAATTTTCACTAGTTATTCTTCAAGCCCAGAACTCCCTCCTTTCTCAACTTTTCTTCCTAGCATCTTTGCCTTTCTTCAAGTCTCAGTTTGTCTTACCTTCTGCAAGAAGCCTTTCCCAGTCTTCTTTAATCTTAATGCCTTCCCTCTGACATTACCAGCAACTTTTCTTGTATATAGCATGCCTGTACATAGTTCTTTGAATATTGTTTCTTCCATCAGAGTATGAGCTCCTTGAGAGTAGGGACTGTTGTTGCATAGCATAGTGTCTGACAAATGGAAGAAGCTTAATAAATATTTGTTGACTCAACTTGACTTTTTGCATCCTGACTCAGTAATTCAATATTTATTGTTATCATTGCTTCTCTTCCTAGATAATGTCTTCTTGGATTTACCTCTACACCTAACTTTCTTTTGATAGTGCAACTGTTACCTGCTATATTATGAGACTTAGCATTTGTGAGAAATGTTCTCCTGATAGTTGAATAGGGGTTGGGTATGTAAACTACTCAACTATTATAGTCATTGTATAAATGGATATTTTGAACCCTGGACTTCAATCCCCAGAAGTCCTTGGTATTTCCCAGAATTCCCTATAATCTCACCTGAGTCTCCACCTGGGCAAGATCACAATTAGTATTTAACTAGCAGTACCGCCTCCCATGTGCTCTTCTCTGCCATTGCAATGATGTAATAAGTTTAGTGGTAAGCTAAGCGGGATTTTGAATGGGCTAATCAGCCATGGGCGCGTGGTTATTATTTTGTATCCTTAATTTCTAATAATCCTTAATAAACCTCATAAAACATAATATTTTTATTACTAGAGACATAATTTAATTTTTACACCATCTAAACCTTAAGAGGTGGTAGACTCTTCCTCCCTGGAGATACTCAAGTAGTGGTTGTCTCTCAGTAACCGAGGATGACGATTGTCTTTGAGCGCTTTCATCTGTGATGTAGATGAGTGTACACAAAGACACTTGTGCATGGATTTTTAAGTGGAAAAGTCGTTGCACAGAAACAGTCCCACTCTCTTGGCGTTGGAAGCCTGGGTCCAGTGGCACAAAAAGTCGTTACACCTGGAGACTTCCTCAGCTGCATTGGATGGCCGTGTTGTCTTTTGTGCTCCAACACGCCCTAAGCACTCCACAGTGCCTTGCTGCGTCGCCATCTCAGCCGTTGAACCTTCTGTTGGTTTCTTCTGCCTGTTCCACTGAAGCAGTCTTCACATGCTGGATGAGCAGAGCCCTGGTTCACCAGGGGTCTACGATGACCCAAAGGCTACCCTCACAAGGTTTAGCCCGCCTGTCGAAGCCATTGCCCGGGGTGTGGCCGCTGCTGCATGCTAGCAGCTACTGGGAGCCACAAGTGAGAGCTGGGTGTCAGGTGGGGGTCAGAGGCTGGAGAGCTGCCCTAGGAGGGCACGACAAGCCCTCCATACCAGAGATACTACTCCTCCCTGAGCACCCCATATATATATATATATATATATATATATATATATATATATATATACAAAATAGAGCTAGCATTTATAATGCACTGTGAGCTTTGCAAAGTACTTGACATATATTATCTCATTGGATCTTTACAACAATGCTGTGAAATAGATGCTATTGCTATGCACATTTTACAGATGAGGAAACTGAAACTGAGAGAGGTTAAGTAACTTGGCTAGGATCACACACCTGCTGGTAAGTAAATGAGGAAGGATTTGAGCTCAGGTCCTCTTTACTCCAAATCCCAAACTATCTGTAGCACCATCATGTTTGAAATATGGGGATCTGACTAAAATACTCTGCTCCCTTTCATTCCTAAAACTCTAGGATCTTACTCCTACTTTTCACTAAAAGATTCATCTTTTTTTTTTTGGTCCAAATCTTAATTAGTAAGGTTTTATTGTTTATTAAAAATAGAATAGTCAAATTAACAAGCATTTTTAGAAGAGCTATGTTAGACACTGTGGTAAATGCTGAAGATATGAAGACAAAAATAACCCCTGCTTTCAAGATGCTCACAGTTTAATGGTTGAAAAGGAGAGTGGTCAGAGGGGCAGCTGGTTGGCTCAGTGGATAGAGAGCTTTGCCTGGAGATAGAAGGTCCAAGGTTCAAGTCTGACCTCAACCACTTCCTAGCTGTGTCCCTGAGCAAGCCACTTAATCCCCATAAAGCCCTGACTGCTTTCCTGCTTTGGAACTCATGCCTAGTATCAATTCTTAGAGAGTAAGGATTTTTTTAAGCATTTACTTTATTTGGTCATTTTCCAACTTTATTCATTAGAAACAAAGATCATTTTTTCCCTCTCCCCTCCCCCCAACCCACCCATTGGCGATGCACAATTCCTCTGGGTATCACATGCTTCCTCAACCCAAGCCCATTTCCATGCTATTGGTTTCCATAGTAGGGTGTTCATTCAGAGTCTCTCCTCCATCATATCCCCTCCACCCCTGTAGTCAAGCTGTTGTCCTTCCTCCAAGTTTTTACACCCACCATTTGTCCTCTGCTTGTGGGTAGTGGTTTTTTCTCCTTGGTCCCTGCAGGTTGTTCAAGGACATTGCATTGAGACTAATGGAGAAGTCCATTACTTTCCATTGTACCACAGAGTATCAGTCTCTTGTTAGATAACTACATATCAGCTGGGTTACAGGGCAAATTCTTGTTCAGATATAACTTGAACTATATTGTCACTGAGGTCCCTTCAAGCTCTAACATTCTGGGATTTCCTTCCCTTTTCCATCTTTAGTAAAAAGATTCTCAGTAAGATCTGCAAACTCCCCCGCAAATATATTCTTCCATTCCTTAAATGAATGTTAAAGGAAGTAGTTGCTGAATCATAGAATGTCAGGGCTAGAAAGAACCTTAAATAGCATCTGGTTTGGTTCCCTCATTTTACAGATGAGGAAACTGAGTCCTAAGGAGAATAAATTAATTGCCCAAAGTCGCAGAGCTAACAGAAGTCTATCATTTTTAGATCTTGAGCCCAGTCTAGAAATCAAAATATCATTCTCTGACACTGTCTTTTAAGCTTTTTAAGTTTGTTTCCCAAATCCTTTCTATTCTAAAACCCTTTTCTTCAACTGGCATCAGTGATGAAAAGTCTACCTGCTCTCCTAGGTTCTTCACTCTCCTGCCTAGAATGCCAACATCCCTGGAAAGCATTTCTTCTAACATTTTTATTGCCCTATAAATCAGCAAAACTGATTAGTGACTGTATAGTTGGACAAATCTCAGAAGGTTCTCCATTACAATCCTAAATACATGCCTACTGAAATAAACTACACCCCAATTGTTTGTGTCAAGTTGGCAAAGAGCACCTTTAAAAGGAAGTTATCCAATGTACCTCTTCCTTCTTTAATAAATACTTGATATCCTTTCTCTCTCCTTGTTGGCATTTGTGAATCCATTCTAAAGAGTAGTTAAGAGGGCAGCTGGGTAGCTCAGTGAATGATAGTCAGGCCTAGAGATGTGAGGTCCCAGGTTCAAATCTGGCCTCAGATACTTCCCAGCTGTGTGACCCTGGGCAAGTCACTTAACCCCCATTGCCTAGCTCTTACTGCTCTTCTGGCTTGGAGCCAATACACAGTATTGATTCCAAGACAGAAGGTAAGGGTTTAAAAAAATAAAAAATAATTAAAAAGAACAGTTACCTTTTTTTCCCATCAGAGGGCTTGGCTCTAATACCTAGGAAAAGAATCTCAAATCTACTACATAGGTGCAATGGTTCCATATGTTTCCTTTATTTTTCTGTGGCATTTTCTTTAACCTCCTGACACACATTTAAATGTCCTACTGGTTCCTTTGATTCTTCTTCCTTGTTTTCCTCCTCAAACATGTATTCCATTCTTCCAAGAAAGTCTTCACTCTCCCTAAAAATTAGGGAGTAAAAAGGTACTCTTGTAGCACTTTCACTTCTTCCTTTAACAGAAAGATCAACCTGTGTTTGGCTTGTGCACAATTATTCTGTGATGCTGGGAAAAACATAAACATGGCATAATTTCTCCAGTCACGGGTGGTTACTTCTCTTAAAGGACAAATATTCATCTTCCTGACAACATTTGTTGACACTGAGGTATTTATTTTTCTGAGATTCTTATTACTAACTATAGTTTTCACAACTGTCAGTTAAACTTAGGAGAGGAAGAAGCTGCTAGAAGACCATAAGAAAAGGATGGTTTTTGTTTGGGGATTTTTTTTAATGAGGAATTTTTATTTCCTAGATAATAACTGATCTGCAATGAGAAGATTCATGCCAGTGACCTACTACAAATTGTAGCAGTCTGTATCCATAATCAAAGAATTTCATAGTTGAAAGGAAGTTATAAAAGTTATCTAGGCTAACCTGTACTGGAACAAGATAATTTTCTATGATATATATGATAATTGTTCATCCATCTTTTCTTTTCTGTCTTCTACAAAAAGATACTGTCTCCTTGTGTTTTCTTCAAAATATTCAGAGGTTGCTATTATATTCCAGACTGAAAGCATCTAGTTACTTGGCAAGAAATATTGAGGATGCCTAAATCAATTCTTGCCTTTGGCATATTTTGAAGACACAATTCTCCAACCCATTAATTACTCCCAAGAACAAAGATGCAAGTCATTGTGATGATGCTTCAATCTTTAGTAGACCTTCAAATACAGCAGGGGTTGACTGAAATAGAATTAACCCCAGAGTAGGAAACCAAGCCATTGCTGGTGTTCAGATTTTGCCATGCCAGCACATGCATTCGGATACTGACATATGTGGAAAAGATGGACAACCGAGAAAAGTTATCTTTTCACACATCAGTATACAAATACCAAAATGAACTAAAATGAATAACAAAGGCCATGATGAGTGTCTATTGGTCTAGTTTTCTCCACCATTCAATTTATTGCCCATTTTCATTGACTTCAGCAGAACTATCTCAATTCTTGAATATATTTCTTTCACTTTTAACAGGGAAAATTTTTGCTCTCTCCTAAAATTAGACTAAGTAATGAAATGAGCCTAAGAGTCATCTAATCTAAACCATATCTGAAGAGTCATCTAATCTAAACCATATCTGAATAGGAATCTTTGTTGTACAAAAGCATTCAGAAGTAAAACTCTAGATGAACAGCTCGCTCTAGGAAGCTACAACTATCGTGATTTAATTCAGGCTTTAGCAATCTCAAAAACTGAGATAATTCCCAGTGTGAAGTCCTAGGGAGCGAGGTAGAAAATTATGATATATCAAGGTTCACCACTTAATTTGTGTAGAAAGTCTAATCTGAGAAAGATTAAAAATTATGCTTTATTCTTATAAAAGAGACATATTTTCTCAACCACAGACTTACTTTGTAAGCAAAGAAATAAGAATTTTACCTATATACTGGAGAATTTTCTTTCTTAACAACCTTCTTTTCCTTTCTTGCTCTCAAAACCTTCCTAAAGTTTTATTTTTACTTTTACTTTTGATTAGAGAATTTTACTTTTCAAAAATACTCTATCAAATGAAAAATTAGGCTTTGGGCAAGTTGTTCTCCTCTCTAATCCTCAGTTTTCTCATCAATAAAAGAAAGAGTTTGGACTAAATAGCGTACATTAGATCTATGATCTAATGGATATCATTTATCATCTTCCACAGTTAAAATTTCAAAACCATCAAAGGAAAATTTGAGAATCTCTCCCTACCCTCTATCCCTCAATCTCCCATCAAAGGTTCAGATGGCAACTAGTATGTCAGGTACCTACCCAAGGTACTGAAATACATGGCACACAGATCCATAACAAGCAATTTTGATGCACAGGACAAATTTCATAAAACTATCCAGGGAAAGTAAAATGAAATTTGTTGTTTTTAATTTGTTAATTATAATTTATTTTATATATAATTTCTATTTTATAATATTAATATTATAAAATAATTCACAATTCATAATATTCATATTATAAAATAATTCATAATATTTATGTTATAAAATATAATTTATAATATTTATATCATAAAATATAATTTATAAATTAAGGTGAAGGTGGGTAAAGTTCTCAATAACACAAGAACCTTTGAAAGTCAGAGTCACCAGGAAACCAGACTTGGACCACTATGAAGTTTTGCTAGGGAAGTAGCTGATCTAAGAAGTAGGAAGTGGAGGGGTAGAACAAGGATGGAATAGGGGAAAACCCATTCAGACTATGGCTGCTTAAAAAAATAGATGGGAGAAATAGATGGAGCTACTAGAGAGTAGTGAATGAACTATTTTAACTAATTAACCTTTCTAATTGGATGCTAAACTCAGTAACTTCAACAGTATAGGAGCAGTAGACTATGTTGCCTTCAGGATTATCTAAATGTCAGTGCCCTGGAGCAAATCCTCAGTCATCAAGTCCTCCTTATAGCTCTTGTTAATACATAGTAGTTAATAAGTGTCTGTTGAGAGAACAATGGAGAGAGCACTGAGTCTTGAGTCAGAAAGACTTGAATTCAAATCTACTCTGATATTTATTAGCTATAGAGCCCTGGACAAGACCCTTAGTCTCTGCTAGCTTCAACTTCTTCATCTGCAAAATGGCAATGATAATAACATCTACATCCTGAGGTTTTTGTAAAGATCAAATGAGATGATATTTTTAAATGCTAAGAAAAGTGCCTGTCACAACTAGGCACTCAATAAATGCTTGTTTCTTTCCTAATAAAAATGCAAAATAACCCAGAATTCCAATAGATAGCAGCAAAACGGAAACTAAAAACATAAAAGAGAAACCCCTTTTCTAGTAAGAGAAAACAAATGTATTTTATCTCCAGAATCCCTTATTATTCTCGGGTCCCTTGAAATTTAGTATACAATATTAAGGAAAGAATCCAAAAAATAAATGAGTGCTTTGACCCATATTTGATTTAGTCACTGAGAGAAGTAACTAAAAAAATTAAAAAAAAAAAACCAAGTCTATTGTTTACATTTACTGAATGCCAGTTATTTGCAAAGAATAGAATATGAGCTTAGAACTGCCCCTGATCAGAGAGAGAGAGTGAAATGAAATAAGAAAAATAATTGAGAAATAAAAGAGAAATCATTGGAAAAATAACTTCCCTGCTAGAAGAATCAGACTTATTAATGCATTCCAAGAAGATAGATTAGATGATTTCTCAAAGGTTATTTTTTGGCCCTGCTTTTTCCCTGGGATCTTACATTCTGCTAATGGATTCCACGGCTTTGATAACTGACCTTTCTGAGGACCTGGAGTTTTTATTTTTTATATTTATAAATTTATATTTTTAAAAGACTTTTTTAAGATGACTGCTTAGTATATGCTCTGATAGTATATGTATTCCTCTTGTAATCGTGGATAGAGTGCAAGACCCAAGTTCAAATTCCATTTCAGATACTAACCTAGCTATGTGACCCTGGACCAGTCATTTTACCTGTTAGCCATAGTTTCTCATATGTAAATTGAGGCAGTGGGCCTCAATGGCCTCTGAGATTCCTTCCAGTTCTGATGTTATAATTCTTTTGTATTTTCCCTGGCCATACATGTTCCTAATGCATGTCCTCTCTTCTTCCCATTCTGTTTGGTGTGTATATTAACAAGAGAGGGTGCCAAGGAAGAAAAGAGTTCATTGCCACTTTGCTTATTATCTTATTTCATTAAATGTTTTTGCTTTGCAGTAATGACTGCACAGGCTCTTCCTGGCTCATAAAAGTCCCTATCTGAGTAGGATTCCTTCACCCTGGTTGGGAGTGGAAACAAATTTATACAGCACCTGGCGCCTTGGGTTGCCTTATCTAGAAGACTCATTCTTTGAGTTGGCTGCTACAGCTAAGAGGAGTTCATCTAATATCTCCATTTGGGAGAAAATAATCGTCAGCATTTTTCTTTGGTTTACCTGGTGAAATTAGACTGGATTTTGTGATGAGTTTCATTTGTAATTCAAACGAGTTGCTCTATCTGACTCTGCATGGTTGTGTGCGTCCGTCCTAACCTCTTATTATCATGTCTATTGCGTATACAGGAACCAGCATGTGCTGACTGAACCCCGGGGTCTTGACATACCAACACGTAGCACTTTACCTTGAGCCACTCAGGGGATCTGTTAGTTAAAGGAAGACTTTAGGCCTTAAACAGTAAGGATGCTAAGAATATTCTACAAAATGCTATAAGCTACTCTGAAGTAGGAAAAGTGCTAACAAAAACAGGGGCTACTAACTTTTTTTCATTGCATAAATAAGAATAATGTGATGAAGCCTATAGACCCCTATTCCAAAGAGTGATTTTTTAAAAAATATAAACCCTTACCTTCCGTCTTGGAATCAATACTGCAGAAGAGAGGTAAGGGCTAGGCAATGGGGGTCAAGTGACTTGCCCAGGGTCACACAGCTTGGAAGTGTCTGAGGCCAGATTTGAACCTAAAAATTCCCTTCTCTAGGCCTGGCTCTTATTCCACTGAGCCACCCAGATGCCCTGTCTAACTTCTCTGTATCAAAGACAGAATGCCAATAATAAATCATCAGAACTGAAACAGGACGAAAGGGCATCAATCTAACAGCGCAAATGTGAGATGGTTTCAGGCCTCTGCATCTCCCGGGGCAGAAATTTCATTACTCCAGGCTGAGGAATATCTCAGGAGAATACCCAGGTCTGTTTAAGGAAGAACCATTTTTATTTTGAGGCGCCTCTGCGACTAGTCTTGAAGCACGGACAAACAAGTTATGGGGGGGGGAGGGGGATTGTTAAACTCAAAGACAGCGCAGGAGGACCAGCTTTAACATCAGCAATTCCTAATCTGTGGTCCATGAACTTTTTTTAATGTATTTTTGAGAATTGTATTTCAACATAATTGGTTTTCTTTGTTATTTTTATCTAATATATTTTAAAATATAATTCTGGGGGGAAAATCCATGAGCTTCACCAGATTGCCAAAGGAGTCCATGGCACACAAGAAAAAATGTATAAATTTAAACCCCCGCTTTTGGGGTAGATGAAATCTGAAAGCTGAAGTTCTTGAAGTCCCGATGCCGGCCTGCTGGAGAAGCAGTTTTGCAAAGTAGGCTCTACACAAACACATGCCAAGTTTCTCAGCACCATTCAATACAAAAGAAAGAAAGGAATCTGCTGCCCATAGCATGGGGAAAGTGAAGCATGGCTTGTCTGGACCATTCCTCAAAATGAAGTTTCTGGAAAAGGAAAAAGCAGGCTCTGCTCAGCAAAAGCTGATGCCCAGGGAACGAGCATCAGAAAATAAGAACAGATAAAGGATAGGCATCACCCCAGACTCAAATATGGAGCTTGACCTTATCCCCAACTTGTTTATGGATCTATCCCGCCTGGACTCAGATATCATGAAGACGTGATGGTGAACGCTGGAGCTATGGAGTGTCTTCGTATGATAGGCAGGGACCTTTGAGTTTCATCGCATTTCAGTTGCTCTATGAAAGACTTTTGAGAAAAGAATTTTACAAATAATGAAAAGAAGTGCAAAGACTCTAAGAAGACTGAGGCATTGTGTTTGTTACTTTTTTTTTTTGCTATTTCATTAAATATACACTTGTTTCCAATTAATTGCATCCACTGAATGATTTAAAAAGATAAACGCATCAGGGCAGCTCATAAGCTATGATATTTGGTGAATGCTGAACCACAGAATATCTCAAACCTGGGTAGTCTGGTGGGGGAATCAACTCTTTATGTTGGAGAGGTGAGGGGTATCTGGGCGGTTCAGTGGATTGAGAGCAAGATCTAGAGATGGGAGGTCTTGGGTTCAAATCTGACCTCAGATACTTCCCAGCTGTGAGACCATGGGCAAGTCACTTGACCCCCATTGGCTAGCTCTTACCACTCTTCTGCCTTAGAACCATACACAGTATTGATTCCAAGATGAAAGGTAAGGGTTTTGGTTTTTTAAATCATACATTGAAAGAACTCTTCATCTCTTATCTTGCTTCCAGTAATAGTCTCCCATATGGTCTCCCTGCCTCCAATCCATCTGCCAGGCAAAGAAATGACACACCAACATTCCTGAAGGCCAGCTCTGACCGTGTCACTCCCCCATTCTCCGCATCTCAGTGGCTTCCTGGTGTCTCTCACACAAAAAAAAATACAAATTCCCCTATTGAGTCATTAAAATCCTTCAAAATCTGTTTTCTCCTTTCTTTCCCATTTTGTTTCATGTTCCTCTCCCCAACATAATATTCCAGCCAAACTAGCCCCTTTCTGACCTTGTATGTGGCATTCTATCTCCCACCTCCCAGTGCTGTCCCTCTACCTAACATGCTCCCCCTCTTTATCTCTACCCTTTGGAATTCCACAATTTAAGGGGAGTTCTTGCACCAACAACTTCAAGAAATGTTTGGAACGCGTGCTGGCTCTGGAGTCAGAGGACTTGACTTCCAATCCTGCCTCGGGAGTCTGGGCACAGCCCACCAGCATGGAGGTTATCTGATGGGAATCTGGGCACGAGCACCATTTGCAGTACAGCTGATTGACTGGGGAGCACAGAATAGAATTCAAAGAAGTTTTTTCACTGTTTGATGAGGATGGAGAGAAAGGAATTAGAGAGTAGAAAGAGGTCACTTGGGCAGAACCCTCCAGAAGACGAATTGCAGCGTATAATTAATGAATGGATGCTGATAAGAATGGCACAGTTGACTTTGCAGAATTTCTGCTGATGATGGCAAGAAAATGAAAGACACAGACCGTGAAGAAGAAATGAGAGAAGCACTGCGCGTTTGCTGAGCACAACAAGGGTGCGGTTACCGCGGCAGAGCTTGGCCCCAAGATGACAAATATTGAAGGAAGAGGTTGATGAAATGATTGGGGAAGCATATACTGACGATGGTGATGCTCAAGTCTATTCTGATGAGTTTGTATGGATGATGAGAGCGAAGGGAAGCATTGTCCAGAAAGCACTGAATTTCTGCTGTGAAATTGTTTATTTCCCTTATCTTTTAGTAATTTATCTACAAAGGGCTTTCTCCCAGCCCCTACCATCAAGGAGATCTATAGGTGTCACGATTCAGACTTCATCCCTCTAAGCTTCTCTTCCATTTATCATGTTGCTATTATCCAGAAACTTTATTTTGGAAAATTGATCAGACCCTTTTGGTCCACTAAACTTAGCTGGAGTTCATCCAAGGAGGGAATATCTGAGTTGTGCTTTCCTTTGTGTATAAAGTAGCTTTCTTTAGAGAAGTCAGCATGTTCTTATTGACATAGGGAGCTATAAAACACTGTGTTGTCTATAAACAGTCAACAATATGCACTTAAATTGACAAACAAGTATACTGCATCCAAGTACTGATATGCTATTTTCTTTTGTATAGCTGGTCTTACATCAGAAAATACTTTTCTATACTTACTTTTAAAACTTTGTTAGTCATTGAATTATTGTTTTTTTTTAATATTTTATTTGATCATTTCCAAGCATTATTCATTAAAGACATAGATCATTTTCTTTTCCTCCCCCCCCCCCATAGCCGACGCGTAAATCCACTGGGCATTACATGTTTTCTTGATTTGAACCCATTGCTTTGTTGATAATATTTGCATTAGAGTGTTCATTTAGAGTCTCTCCTCTGTCGTGTCCCCTCAACCGCTGTATTCAGGCAGTTGCTTTTCCTCGGTGTTTCTACTCCCACAGTTTATCCTCTGCTTATGAATGGTGTCTTTTTTTTCTCCTAGATCCTTGCAAATTGTTCAGGGACATTACACCGCCACTAATGGAGAAGTCCATTACGTGCAATTATACTACAGCGTATTAGTCTTTGTGTACAATGTTCTCCTGGTTCTGCTCCTCTTGCTCTGCATCACTTCCTGGAGGTTGTTCCAGTCTCCATGGAACTCCTCCACTTTATTATTCCTTTTAGCACAATAGTATTCCATCACCAACATATACCACAATTTGCTCAGCCATTCCCCAATTGATGGGCATCCCCTCGTTTTCCAGTTTTTGGCCACCACAAAGAGCGCAGCTATGAATATTTTTGTACAAGTCTTTGTGTCCATTATCTCTTTGGGGTACAGACCCAGCAGTGCTATGGCTGGATCAAAGGGTAGATATTCTTTTGTCGCCCTTTGGGCATAGTTCCAAATTGCCCTCCAGAATGGTTGGATCAGTTCACAACTCCACCAGCAATGAATTAATGTCCCTATTTTGCCACATCCCCTCCAGCATTCATTACTTTCCTTTGCTGTTATGTTAGCTAATCTGCTAGGTGTGAGGTGATACCTCAGAGTTGTTTTTATTTGCATCTCTCTGATTATAAGAGATTTAGAACACTTCTTCATGTGCTTATTAATAGTTTTGATTTCTTTATCTGAGAACTGCCTATCCATGTCCCTTGCCCATTTATCAATTGAAGAATGGCTTGATTTTTTGTACAATTGATTTAGCTCTTTATAAATTTGAGTAATTAAACCTTTGTCAGAGGTTTCTATGAAGATTTTTTCCCAGTTTGTTGTTTCCCTTCTGATTTTAGTTACATTGGTTTTGTTTGTGCAAAAGATTTTTAATTTGATGTAGTCAAAATTATTTATTTTACATTTTGTGATTCTTTCTGTCTTGCTTGGTTTTAAAGTCTTTCCCCTCCCAAAGGTCTGACATGTATACTATTCTGTTTACCCAATTTACTTATAGTTTCCTTCTTTATATTTAAGTCACTCACCCATTGAATTTATCTTGGTGTAGGGTGTGAGGTGTTGATCTATTCCTAATCTCTCCCACACTGTCTTCCAATTTTCCCAGCAGTTTTTATCGAATAGTGGATTTTTGTCCCAAAAGCTGGGATCTTTGGGTTTATCGTATACTGTCTTGCTGAGGTCGCTTTCCCCCAGTCTATTCCACTGATCTTCCTTTCTGTTTCTTAGCCAGTACCAAATTGTTTTGATGACTGCTGCTTTGTAATATAGTTTAAGGTCAGGGACTGCAAAGCCCCCATCATATGTGGTTTTTTTTTCATTATTTCCCTGGATATCCTTGATCTTTTGTTGTTCCAAATGAATTTTGTTATGGTTTTTTCTAAATCAGTGAAGAAGTTTTTTTGGTAGTTCAATGGGTATGGCACTAAATAGATAAATAAGTTTGGGTAGAATGGTCATTTTTATTATATTGGCTCGTCCTATCCAGGAACAGTTAATGTTTTTCCAATTGCTCAAGTCTAGTTTTAGTTGTGTGGAGAGTGTTTTGTAGTTGTGTTCATATAGTTCCTGTGTTTGTCTCGGGAGGTAGATTCCTAGGTATTTTATTTTGTCTAAGGTGATTTTGAATGAGATTTCTCTTTCTAGTTCTTGCTGCTGAGCTGTGTTGGAGATATATAGAAAAGCTGATGATTTATGTGGGTTTATTTTGTATCCTGCAACTTTGCCAAAGTTGTTGATTATTTCAATTAGCTTTTTGGTTGAATCTCTAGGATTCTTTAAGTAGACCATCATGTCATCTGCAAAGAGTGATAACTTGGTCTCCTCCTTGCCTATTTTGATGCCTTCAATTTCTTTTTCTTCTCTAATTGCTACTGCTAGTGTTTCTAGTACAATGTCAAATAGTAGAGGTGATAATGGGCATCCTTGTTTCACTCCTGATCTTATTGGGAATGCGTCTAGTTCATCCCCATTGCAGATGATATTAGCTGATGGTTTTAGATATATACTGTTTATTATTTTTAGGAATGACCCTTCTATTCCTATACTTTCTACTGTTTTCAATAGGAATGGGTGCTGTATTTTATCAAAGGCTTTTTCTGCGTCTATTGAGATAATCATGTGGTTCTTCTTGGTTTGCTTGTTGATGTGGTCAATTATGTGGATGGTTTTCCTAATATTGAACCAGCCCTGCATCCCTGGTATAAATCCTACTTGATCATGGTGGATGATCCTTCTGATCGCTTGCTGGAGTCTTTTTGCTAGTATCCTATTTAAGATTTTTGCATCTATATTCATTAGGGAGATTGGTCTATAGTTTTCTTTCTCTGTTTTTGACCTGCCTGGTTTTGGAATCAGTACCATGTTTGTGTCGTAAAAGGAGTTTGGTAGAACTCCCTCTTTGCTTATTATGTCAAATAGTTTGTATAGTATTGGGATTAACTGTTCTCTGAATGTTTGATAGAATTCACTGGTGAATCCATCAGGCCCTAGGGATTATTTCTTAGGAAGTTCTTTGATGGCTTGTTGGATTTCATTTTCTGATATGGGATTATTTAAGAATTCTATTTCTTCTTTTGTTAGTCTAGGCAGTTTGTATTTTTGTATATATTCATCCATGTCACCTAAATTGGTGTATTTATTGCCATATAATTGGGCAAAGAAATTTCTAATGATTGCCTTAATTTCCTCTTCATCGGAGGTGCTGTCCCCCTTTTCATCTTTGATACTGTTAATTTGCTTTTCTTCCTTCCTTTTTTTAATTAGATTGACCAGTACTTTGTCTATTTTGTTTGTTTTTTCAAAGTACCAGCTTCTTGTCTTATTTATTAAATCAATAGTTCTATCACTTTCGATTTTATTAATTTCTCCCTTGATTTTTAGGATTTCTAGTTTGCTTTTCTGCTGGGGGGGTTTAATTTGATCTCTTTCTAGTTTTTTCATTTGCATTTCCAATTGATTGATCTCTGCTCTCCCTAGTTTGTTAATATAAGCATTCAGGGATATGAATTTACCTCTGATTCCTGCTTTGGCTGCATCCCAAAAGGTTTGAAAGGATGTCTCGCCATTGTCATTTTCCTCGATGAAATTATTGTTTCTATTATTTCTTCTTTAACTAAATGATTTTGGAGTATCATATTGTTTAATTTCCAATTGGTTTTTGATTTGGTTTTCCATGTACCATTACTAATCATTATTTTTATTGCCTTGTGATCTGAGAAGGCTGCATTCATTATTTCTGCTTTTCTGCATTTGTGTGCTATGTTTCTGTGACCTAATGTATGGTCAATTTTTGTGAATGTGCCATGTGGTGCTGAGAAGAAGGTGTATTCCTTTTTATCCCTATTTATTTTTCTCCATATGTCTATTAATTCTAATTTTTCTAAGATTTCATTCACTTCTTTTACCTCTTTCTTATTTATCTTTTGATTTGATTTATCTAAATTTGATAATGGTTGGTTTAAGTCTCCCACTAATATGGTTTTGCTGTCTATTTCTTCCTTTAATTCTCCTAGTTTCTCCATTAGAAATGTGGGTGCTATATTATTTGGTGCATACATGTTGATTAATGATATTTCCTCATTGTCTAAAGTCCCTTTTAACAAAATATAATTACCTTCCCTGTCCCTTTTGATCAGGTCTATTTTTGCTTTGGCTTTATCAGATATCATGATTACCACTCCTGCCTTCTTTCTGTCAGTTGAGGCCCAGAAGGTCTTACTCCATCCTTTAATTCTGACCTTGTGGGTGTCAACCCGCCTCATGTGTGTTTCTTGAAGACAACATATGGTAGGGTTTTGGATTCTAATCCATTCTGTTATTTGTCTACGTTTTATGGGTGAGTTCATCCCATTCACGTTCAAAGTTGTGATTGTCATTTGTGGACTCCCTGGCATTTTGATATCCTTCCCTAATTCTAACCTTTTCTTCTTCGGCTCTACCTTTTAGTCCTGTGATTTACTTTGAATCAGTCCCCCTTGTCCCCTCCCTTGATGATTACCTTTTTCATCCCTCCCTTTTTGTTCCCTCCCCCTCCCCCCTCTCTTTCCCTCCCTTTTTGTTTTCCCTCTCGAACGAACGAACGAACGAAGGGAAAAAATTTCTCCTGCCTCAAAATTACTTGGTATATTTTAAATATTTGTTACTGTAGATGTCATTTTCTGCTATGAAATATAAACTTTATGGCTATTTTCATTTTTGTCTCTGTATCCCCAACACTGAGCAATGTCACATAAGGGAGTGCGGGCAGGAAGATTGCTAAGTGGATAGTCAGGCCTAAAGATAGGAGGTCCTGGGTTCAAATTTGACCTCAGATGCTTCCTAGCTCTGTGGCCCTGGTTAAGTCAATTAACCCCCAATTCCCTAGTTTTAACCACCCTTCTGCCTTAGAAATGATACTTAGTATCAATTCTAAGACAAAAGGTAAGGGTTAAAAAAATAGGTTAAACTGAAAGAAAAATAGTGACTTTAATATAATATATAAAACTAGCATTTATGGATCACTTAACTACATATTAACAGATAATGTTATATATAATATATATATATACATATATATATAACTAGCACTTATAGAGCACTTAAAGCTTTGCAAAGTATTTTGCAAGTATATTTTTTTAAATCTTTCTATGAACCTTGGAAGGTGGGTGCTATTATCTTCATTTTACAGATGAAGAAACTGAGGCAGACAGAGATTGTGAGTTGCCCAATATCATACAGCCATAGTAAGTTTCTTAGACAGGATTTGAACTCAAATCCTCCTAGGTCACAGTCAAGAGTTGTATCCACAACAGAATATAAAGAATTAAATAGGAGGTGACTGGGTTGCTCAGTGGATAGAGTGCCAGGCCTAGAGTCGTAACTTGGGTTCAAATAGACCTCAGATACTTCCTAGCTATGTGACCCTGGGCAAGTCATTTACCCCCCATTTGCTTAGCTCTTGCCCTGTCTTAGAATTGTTAGGACTTAAAATAAAGGTCAAAAAATAGAATTAAATAGAACCTGAATTTCACAGAGACAAATGCAGATAAGATGAAGTTGGTCTTAGCCCTTATTAGCCAAGGTAAATAATTAATTATTCTTATCAATGCAATTTGGCAATAGTGGTTTTCCTTTCATCAGCATACCTTTGGTTGGCATATGTTCAAGCAAATTTAATTTCAGTCTAATCAGATTATAATTAGCATTGTGAAACTACTGCCCCCAAAGTCATATCATACATTTAAAGACAACTAGAAACGGTTTTGTTCTTCAAATTCCCGTCTGCTATTTTTTCATCAGCCACCTATGTCCCTTGCATTAGTGTGGATAAACGACAGTTAACTCTATCAGAACAGCAGATATTTCACAGATGTATACTTAAGTACTGCCAGGATGTACCTAATGCAACTCTCTACAGCATCATCCAAGGCACTACCAGCCTTAAAGAGGTTGTGTCCAAGGAAGGTCATTCAAAAGGGGGGAAAGGTGGGGAGCCATGTCCCTTCTGAGTGATTGGAATGCCTTCCCTCTAAAAATAAGTTCTTTCTCAACTGGGAAACAAATAAGAAGTCTCTGCCCAAGGAAACATTTGTTTTGAGAGTTACTACTGAAAACTGGGTCTTAAAAAG
The DNA here is from genome assembly GCF_027887165.1 of Monodelphis domestica. Classification (NCBI taxonomy): domain Eukaryota; kingdom Metazoa; phylum Chordata; class Mammalia; order Didelphimorphia; family Didelphidae; genus Monodelphis; species Monodelphis domestica. The sequence continues at coordinate 188,384,943 of NC_077229.1, forward strand.
TGACTCTTTAAATGAAATCCTAATATTAGCTGTCTGGAATTTGTTTTAGAAAAAGATTTATTAGTAGGAAATGGCATAAAGAAAACAAATACTTAATAATGATTGTAAAATTCCTCTGTAAGGTACCCAACAAAAAAAAATGGGGATCCAAAGTTTCAATGGCTCAGGAAAAGTCAAATCTATGTCTATACCCCTCCATGTCAAGCAGAAATCTGGCAATTAGTTTAACCTTGTCCATTCAGTTATGATCCTCACTGCAGAAGGATAAACTATATTATCTCCTCACCTTGGTTCCATTTTTTTTATTTTTTCAGTTACATGAAGAAACAATTTTTGACAATTATTCTTTGACATTTTAGAATTTAGATTTTCTCCCTCCATCCCCTCCCTGAGGCAGTGAATAGTTGATATAGCTATACCCATGCTTTCAAAGACTACATATTTCCATATTTATAAAAATGGAGATTTGAACCCCAGACTTCAATCCCCAGAAGTCCTTGGTACTTCCCAGAATTCCCTATAATCTCACCTGAGTCCTCACCTGAGTGCGAGAACACAATTTTTATTTAAAGGGCTCTCTGCCTCCCAAGATGCTTCTTCCGCTTCTAAACACACCTGTCTCTCTACCTGGCATGCAAGATGTAGAGTAATTGGCTGTGAATGGGCTATTCAGCCCTAGGCATGTGCTTTTCTTATTTTGTATTTTCTTATTTCCTTGATTTCTAATAATCTTAATTAACCTCATAAAATTATAATACTTTTATTATAAGAGACTAAATTAAATGTTACAGTAATATTGCTCATGTCACGATAGAAGACACACAATCCCACATGGGATAGAAATCTCATGAAGGCAGCATAGTGGAAGATGGCGTGCTTTGATCCGCACCTGGATTCTAGTGCTGCTTTCTTAGGCTGTGGATAACATCTTTATCATGAGTCCTTTCTGGTTATCTCTTGGAGACTTGCTTTTTTGATACTGTATCGATATCATTTCTGTTATTTCTGTTACTGTGTACGTTGTTCTCCTGGTTCTGCTCACTTCTCTTTGCATCAGTTCATATAAGTCCTGTTCTTCATTCTTTCAACTAATCTAGTTCTTTTTCCCCCCAAACTAGGGAACTATCCCCCCACCTTCATGCCTTTATATAAACTGTGCCCATGGTGGGGAATGAAGCTGCTCTTCAATTCCATCTTAGAGAGTCCCTGCCTTTCACTAAAGTTCAGTTTATATGACTCTTCCAGCAGAGACCTTTTCTGATCTCCAAAAATTTTAGTGGTCTCTCCCTTTCCTCCGTTTTTGTGTCCAAACCTTTGATTTTATTAATGTGGGGAACTCCCTGTGTGGAAACACCTCCTACCAACACACATCATCAACTTCTCTGTACTTTATGGTCTCAGGGAGATGTCTGAAGCACTGAACGATTAATAACATTTTCCTCTGGCCACAGAATTAATATATGTCAAAGGCAGGACCTGAACTCAGGTTTCCCTGACATAGAGGCCAGCTTTCTATCCAGGATGTCTTACCACCATAGCTCTGCTGTAATGGCCAGACATATGCATACATACTTCCATTTTTTATATCTATCTCCCCAAGTAAGATGACGATTCTCTTAGGATAGACTTCTTTTTTATTTTGTGTGTGAATTTATTAAGTTCTTGCTGCTCTGGACTGGATGGATGTCTGAATATCACAAAGGATCTTTCTCTGGTTTGGCACAAACTTGACGGCAAGGCAGGGGGGAAGAGGACTCACACGGCAAACTGCTTCTCCGGCAGAAGTGATGAATTTGTACAGCTCTGCCTCCCGCATCCCTTACGAATAGGATAATGGGTTTGCTAGACAATGTGCTCCTCCTAAAAGCCTCAGCCTACGGACATGGAGCAGAACTAAAATCCACTATCAACAGTAGGAAATAAATAGCCTCGGCCTCATTATCACTTTGCCAAATAAAAAATGGTGGATTACCGTTTGACTAACCAATTGTAAAGAGAGAGACTGGTCTGCACCTTTACTCTGAATGTATATACTGCCTAGTTTTCTCCCAGTGAACAGTCTCAGGGTCTCCATTTTCCTGTAAGTAAGCTTGCAATGCTGCTGAGATTTCAAAGGCAAAGGAAGGAGATTGGGTGGAATACGCCTAACCATCAAAGTTGGGGAAAGGGCTGGCACACAAAAAACCAACAGCCAGGACAGATTAAATTTCAATTCAGGAATAAATATCAAAGCCCAGAAATTGGTCCTCTTTGTGAAAGAAGTTTAAAGATCCAGGAATGAATTTATCAACAGGAACAAAGGCAGATCTGACGCCTGCTCTCCATTGATGCAAAGCAATGAAGAGATAAGTTAAATAAACTGAGGCTGGAGACAACTAGGTAGCCTAGAGTCAGGAGCTCAAATCTGGACTCAGACATTTCCTAACTGTATATGACCAAGTCATTTAACCCCACTTTGCCTAGTCCTTGCCCTTCTGTCCTAGAGTTCTTACGAGGACAGGAAGTAAGGGTTTTTTTTAAATAACATAAATAGGGGGCAGCTGGGTGGCTCAGTGGATTGAGATCCAGGCCTAGAGATGGGAATTTCTAGATTCAAATCTGGCCTCAGACACTTCCTAGCTGAACCAATACACAGTATTGGTTCCAAGACAGAAGGTAAGGATTTTATTAAAAAAATAATAATAATAAATCAATAAAATAACATAAATACACTGAGAACAGATGGTCCTGTTATCAAGAAGATTATAATCTAGTTGAGGAAATAAGACATATAAATGTAATTCAATTTAATAAACAACATATTAAATGTCTACTAATATGCTTAATGGGTAGCTTAATAGATGGAGTTCTAGGCCTAGTGTCAGGAAGATTCCTCTTCATGAATTCAGATGTGGCCTCAGACACTTGCTGGCTGTATGCTCTTTGGCAACTCATTTAACCCTCTTTGCCTCAATTTCCTCATATGTAAAATGAGCTGGAAGAGGATATAAGAAAACCTCTAATAGGGACACAGAGTCGGACGTGACTTAATAACAGCATAATGCTCATTTCCTTTGCCTTGGGTTGGCTTGGTACCCCACTGAGGTTTACAAACTGTAGATAAAAGTGTTTCTCTCCCGTCACAAATCTGGGACTGTCCATCTCTTCTGGACAGCATTTCATCTTATGGAATAATGGAACTTACTCCCACCTTAAAACAACACCTTACATTAGGTTATTACCAACACACTGGCTTGCCTTCATGTAGATACAATACTAAAGAGAAACCAAAATTTCTCTTTTAAGAGATAATCACATTCTAAATAATTGCAGCATCACTATCTTTTGAAGAAAACATTTGTATCCTTAATTTCTTGAAAAGGGAAACATGTTGCAAATTCACACCCAGGGACCAGTGACATATCATACAATCCATGGTCTAAGCTGGGAGGGATTTCAGAAGCCATCTCATCCAACCCTTTAATTTTACAAGTGCAGAAAGCATAAAGATAAACTTACCTGCTCACACTCAAGCAAATAGCAAGTAAGAGAGTCAGGAACTGAATCCAGGATTTAGATTCGCCAACTATTCACCAGACATTTTGCTGATATTTATTTCCGCTCTGCTATAAAAACCATTGGGCTTATTTTTCAAATGTTTTATCTTTATTTTATTTTATGGGGTTATTTTTTTATAAAAGATGTAACAAAGGTATTTACTCAAGTCTAGAAAAAATTATTTTTCATTTTCAATTTTTTTCAATAGGGATGTGATACACAGATGATTTATGACATACTTCTGAAATTGAAATCCAGTGTGTATTTACCTGGTGACTTTGTCTGCAAAAAGGTGAGTTAACTCTACTTTTCAAATGCAAGAATAATTGGTAGATTCAAAGTGAAGTTCAGATTTAGGCCAAGAGTGTACTTTAAACAAAATAAGTCCTGGGTGAGTTCCATGGAAGAGAGATAATTATGATATGTTGTGCTGAATAATAATAATGATAGGTTCTCAGACATCAAAATGTACTAGACAACATGGATTCCATTACTTATGTACCAGAATATAGAATTTGGGTAGTCTGAAAAACTGTTTTGTATCAATGTAAATTATAGTTACAGGTCATTCATTTAAAATATTTAAAGGGGAGGGAAAGGTATAGAAGCTGGAGGTGCTCTGCTTTTTAAAATGTATAATAAACTACCAGCACTTACTCTTATATGATTATCCACTTTGTGGGTTATCCAGAGACCATATTTTAAACAAAATGTCTCATCCTACAACCCTAGAAAGGTGTTGGAACCCTATCTTCTCAGGACTAGTATGGCGTACCATCCTAAGAACAATCTACTCTACTATGATATTTTAGGAAGAAAGGCAGTGCTGTATAATGGATAGGGCACTGGACTACAAGTTAAGATAGACTTGGTTCTGCCTCCAACCCGGTGGGCAAGCCATTTAATTTCTCTATGCTTCAGTTTTCTCAATAGTAAAATGATGGTGTTGGAAATGATGTTGTCCAAGGTCCCTTCCAGGTCTAAATCTATGATCTTTTGTCAGGAGGTTCTTTAAGCCCCAAAACTAGGAAATTATTTCTCCAAGTCAGAGCATTGTCCCAAGGAAGTAAAAAAATAAAAATAAAATAAAGTTACAATATTGAAAGCATTTATAACCTTTCAGCAGAGTAGAAAGGAATAGGCTTAGCACCTGGTAGCAAAAATGGTTAGTAAAATAAGGAAGCTATTAGGTAGCATATAAATTTCTCGCTCACCCAGCAATGGCCTCATGCCAGGTCAACTCTTCTCTTTTTGGTAGGCTTTGCCTAGGAATTGGGTTTGGATTTTATTTCTTATTTCAGTAATTTCTCTAACCACCTCAAACTAAGATATGTGATAACCCCAAAAGAATTGAACCTGATTTGACTTTTTCCCACTGTTAGTCACTCTACCCAGCGACATCCCAGCATCGGGATTTCCACTCCCTCCGTCCCTACTCTTCAGAGGAATTCAGGCCCACCTCAGGTGCTTCCCCACACTTTTCTGCCCTGTCCTTGGAGTAAAAATCACTTGTTTCAGCTCTGGTCCAAGCTCACCTGGTCCCAGAATCTCTATTCATTCACTCACATGTTAACTATAAGGAGTTGTACATATTCAGTTCTCAACCACTAAGTCCATTCATGAGTCCCCACTAACTCAAGTGTCCTAAAAAAGTCAGTAGCAGTTCAGAACTGGACTGGTGTTGAAGAACCCCAGCAAGAAGAGTATCGCTTCCATGTTACCTTCAGGACATGAATGCCACCACCCCATATTTGGAGGTTCTCAAGCAGGCACAGCCTTACATCATCAATAAAGCATTCCAAATTGTCCAAATGGCATCAGAAACTGGAACTGGAAATTATTGTGATTTTCAGCTTATAAATAGCCCTGTTTCTAAGTAGCTCTAATTGCTTGGCAAACTTTGAAATGTAACATAAATGCATCTCCCTAAGGGATTGGGCCCATTTTACTTATCTAAACAGCATACAGCATAAGACTGTGCTTATGAGCAACTTGGTCTCTTTTCTTGTTGAATTCTTCTCTCTCCTCTAAAGGCCAAGTCCAAAGCCAGTGCCTCCTTCACACTAATTTTTGTCTAAAAGTGGATCTGAACGTTTGGTCGATTTTATAACTTAGCATTTATATTGGTGAAACTTAAAGACTGTGAGCAGCCCATTTTTTATTTTAAAAGTATTAATTATTTAGTATAATTAGGTCCACAAAACTTTTTTAAGACTCTTATTTGTTGAATGTTCATTGCAGCTTGGTGACTCAGTGGATAGAATGCCAGACTTGGAATTAGGGAATACCTAAGCTCAAATTCATTTTCAGATACTTACTAGATGTGTGACCTTGGTCAAATCACTTAACCTTTTTTGCCTCAGTTTCCTTATCTGTAAAATGAGCTAAAGAAGGAAATGTCAAACTGTTCCAGTATCTTTGCCAAGAAAATACTAGAAAGGATAATGAAAAATTGGACCTGACTGAAACAAACAGTAACAAGTTATATTTGAGATCAGATTTATCAGATTTATATGGACTAGTAACCTCTGCTAGACAATTGCCAACCTGGAACTTGACTTAGGAGGACAGAGCCAAACTCAGGCAGGAACTGGGACTTTCACCACAGTGGTATATAGTTGTCTACATCCTGGAAATTTACTGAGGTCTTTTTCGTAGGCACTGCCCAGGACTGGGTTTAAATTTTATTTATTTCAGTTATTTCTCTAACCATTCCAAGTTAGCATATATATCAACCCCAAAGAATCTGATTTGATTTCACTGCATTATGTAATTCTTTTTTCCAGGGAATATCTACTTCCTTTGAAAGCTAAGCAAACATCCAACAAAAGTTTAAATTAGCTTAGAAATATGCAAGGAACAATGCATGCTTGGCCTGGTTAATTATTTGTAATCTTCCTAGAAAATTATGGAAACAATCATTAAAAAATAATTTAAAATGCTGAATTACATTTAAGAGCCCATTATGTACTTCTTTCTGAGTTAAGGGAAATTTTTTAAAATCATTCCAGGTCTTTCAAGTTGATTCATGGCAAGGAGAAAAAATGTGAGACTCTTCTAATCATGACCTCCTGACGTGTATCTTGAATAACTAGTTTACTGACTGTTTCCATTCTTCCTTATCAAACATGCATAATTTTATGCTGCATAAAGGAATAAACTTGCCTGCCAATGCACTTAAAATCACATTTGTCTTGTATGTTTAGTTTGTTATTAGGAATGCTTTTAATGCAATGTTGATAATGCTACAAAATAATCAAACTTTATTCAGGGCAAAGAAATGCTTAGAACTACACACAATGCAAAATTGAAATGAATTCTCTGATCTTCAGGAGACCTGGGTCTAGCCCTAGTTTTAATACTAAAGGCATGGTTTTGGGCAGGCCATTTAAACTCCTTTTTCCCTCATCTATCAAATGAGGGTGAAAATAAGGATTGTATTAGTATAATATGAGATAAAATATAGGAAGTTCATTCAGAATAAAAAGTACTTTATGAATACTATATAAAAGTTTGTTTCTTTGGTATTCTTGAAATAAGAAATCCCAATAACCAGTATTTCCCCATGTTTACATAATTTAGATTCATGCTTGTGCCCCTGAGGAATGATATGTGCTTTAACCTTTGCAGCCATCCAATATCAAATCCTGTTTAGCTTTTAAAGCCCTCCCTTTACATCCTAGCCGCCTTCACTTTTATACCTTCTTCCTTGCCATGCCTTCTTCAGTCCAGTGACACTGGCTTCTTTGCTGTCCCATGAACAAGACACCCCCCTTCTCTCATCTCTGAGCCTTTTCCTGACTATCCCCCATTCCTGGGTGTACCCCGTCTTCATTTCTGCCTCCTGCCTTCCTTCAAGTTCCAACTAAGATCTCTCCATCTACAGGAAGTCTTTTCCAATCCTCCTTAATTCTAAAGCCTTTTATCTGTTGATTATATCCTATTTATTCTCTATTTAGTTTGTTTGTACATATTTGCTTTCTTATCCCCTTCCCCTTTAAACTGGGTGGATGTTGGACCCCTTAGATTGTGAGCTCCTCAAGGGCAGGAATTGCTTTTGCCTCTTTTATATCTCCAACATTTGGCCCAATGCCTGGCACATTGTAGATGATTAAGAAATGCATCTTGGGGGAATCTGGGTAACACAGTGGTTAGAGTGCCATGTTTAGAGTCAGGGGGACCTGGGTGCAAATGTGGCCTCAGACATTTCCTAGCTGTGTGACCCTGGGCAAGTCACTTAACCCTATTTGCCTCAGTTTATTCATCTGTAAAATGTAGTAGAGAAGGAAATGGCAGATTGCTTCAGTATCATTGCCAAGAAAAACCCCAAGCTGAAATGAATGAATAACTGAATAAATTACAAAGAACTTTACAAATATTACCTTATTTAATCCACACAAGGCGGTACTGTTGTTATTCCCATTTTACCAATGAGGAAACTGAGGCCAACAGAAACTGATTTGTCCAGGTTCACATAGCTACTGTCTAAAGCCAAATTTGAACTCAGGTCTTCTTGAACCCAGGTTCATCAGGTCAACTCAGTTTCAGACTAGAGTTTCAAAGTATATCTAATTAGTGTCTATAATAAAACCCAAATAGTAGTCTTCAATGGTTCCTGTTTGCTTTTTTCCTTTAAAGGTACAAATTCCCATGTTGCAGAGCTCTTATTATAATTATTCACAATAATGTTACTTTTAGGAAAGTCTTAAGAAGTGATGGTTTCTCCCTTAAGATTGAAACTGGGCAACCACTTCTCAAAATATTGCCGTAGGGATTCCTCTAGGGCAGAAGTCCTTAGCCTGGTGTCCACAGACCCCAATGGAATCCATGGATAGATCTCAGTGAGTCTGTAAAATTGGATAGGAAAAAAATTACATCTTTATTTTCACTAATTTCTAACTCAAACTTGGAATTTCTTTCAATTATGAATGTAAGCAATAAGTATTTGGAGGTAAACAAGACTACTAAGAGTCCACAATGAACAACGAAGGGTTAGGAAACCCTGCTTTGGGGGAGAGGTTGGACCACGTAGCCACTCAACTCTCAAATTCTTTGATTCTGTGGATACACAAAATGATCTTTCAAATGGACTGTTTTTTCTTCTTTGCTTCCAGGGAGAGATTGGCAGAGAGATGTACATCATTAAACAAGGAGAAGTTCAAGTTCTTGGAGGCCCTGATGACACTAAAGTTCTGGTTACTTTGAAAGCTGGAGCTGTCTTTGGAGAGATCAGGTATCTTAAAGATACTGTATTTTTAAAATATTTTATTATATATTATTAATATATTATTAAAATTTTAAAATATTCAGCTAGGGGGCAGCTGGGTATCTCACTGGATTGAGAATCAGACCTAGAAATGAGAGGTCCTAGGTTCAAATCTGACCTCAGATGCTTACTTAGCTGTGTGACCCTGGGAAAGTCACTTAACGCCCATCACCTAGCCCTGATCACTCCTCTACCTTGGAACCAATACACAGTAGTGATTCTAAGATGGAAGGTAAGGGTTTATAAATATATATATATATATATATATGTATATAATTATATACATATTATATATATAATTCAGGCAGAAAAAATATTTCGCCTCCCAAAAAATTTTCACTGGCATTCCCCATATTTACCAGTATTGTGCCTTTAAAGATACCTCTATATCAGGTACAATATGTGATTCTTGAGAGTAAAGACTACTTTTTCATAGAAATGATAAATAATTTTATCAAAGAAAATTATTATAATGAAACAATATACCAAAACTTATAGAGTATTGCAAAAGCTGTAATTGGAGGAAAATATATATCTCTAAATGCTTTTGCTAATAAAATAGAGAAAGAAAAGATCAACAAATTGAGCATACAATTTCAAAAATTAGAAAAAGAACAAATTAAAAACCCCAATTAAATTAAAATACAAAATTCTATTAATGTGCAATTTGGAAAAAATTTTAACTAAAAAAAACTACCAAAAAAACCTGATAGTAAAGTTATACCATGACTAAGGAGAACTTCATGAATACCCCACGAAGGGGAGAAAAAGACTTCCTAAAACTAGAAATTATGAGTTACCCGCTGCTACATTCTAAGCTTGATCACACTTTATTCTAGACTTTAAATATATTGCTGGGAGAGTGTATCACAGACTTTTGGGATATGTTTTATATCAACTCATCTTGATACACCACCTTAATAAATATATATTTCTTAAGTAAGTCTGGCTGACTAATCAATGAATAATCATGGTTGAAACACTAATGTTTATATAGTGCATGAACTATATAGTACTAGAAGGACAAAAACAACTTTAATCTCTCAGGTTTATGTCTAGAATCCTGAGGCAGCAGACTCCCTTTAGGGACTCAATTTGCTAAGGGCAAAGGCTATTAATACAGTTTATAATTGTTTCCTCAACACCTACCACTTAGTAGACACTTAAATAATTATTTATTGTTGATATTTTTTCTCTTGGATCACAGAAACTAAATAAGTAAAAATGTTGCCAATAAATCCTTATTTTTAAAAAAGAATAAAAATATTTAAGAATCTAGGAAGATTATATTCATCTACAATTCAATAAACAAAAAACATATTTAGCATTGCTATGTACAAAATGTTTTACTAGGTTCTAGGGATAAAATCACAAAATCAAAAACAGCTCTTGTCATCAAGGAACTTACATTCTACTGAGAAAAAATAACAGATACTGATAAAAACAATAAAATTCTGCAGAGGCAGAGAGGACATGAATTGGCAGCTAAGTGGATTATTGGAGTTGAAAGAAAGAAAATCATCAAGAATAAAGAGTCAAGGATAACTCTAAGGTTGTGACCTTTGATGTCTGGAGGGCCGTGGTTCTCTCAATCAAAATAGGTCAATTGGAGGAAGAATGCATTTGGAGAGAAATTTGGGTTTGGACGTTCTGCTCAAAATGATTTTCTAGTAAGCAGTTGCTGAGGTTGGACTAGAGGTCAGGAGAGGTAACCGAGGCTGAATATGTAAACCTGGGTGTCATTTGCATAGAAATTTAATTGAACCTATGAGATTCAATAAGATCGCCAAGGGAGAAAGTATAGGGCTATCCTAGAAGAGGGTCCAGGACAAAGCCTTGAGTGCAATAACACTTAGTGGGTGGATAAAGAATGAAAATATAGTAAAAGATTTTGAGGAGGAATGGTCACACAAGTGGAGAATCAAGAATTAATCACTGTAGGAAAGCCTCAGATGAAGAGAGTATCCAGAAGAGGGCAGTCACCAGTGTCAGAACCTCCCGAACAGTCAAGTAGAATAAAGAACTGAGAAAACATCACTGGATCTAAAATAAAAGATTGCTGGTAAACTTGGGAGGAGGCAGATCTGGTCAAATAGTCATGTTAGAAGCCAAATTGCAAGGGACTGAGAAGTAAATAGGTGCTGTAGAAAGAAATGGAGGCAATGAGAGAAGATGGTGGTCATCTAAGGGTTGGACTGTGAAAAACAAAAGAGATGTAGGGGAGAGCAAGGTCAAGGGAAGGTCTTTAAGAATGAAGAGACCTTAGAATATTTTTGACAAGATGAGAGAGAGAAAGAATAAGCAAAAATGCAAACTAATAAAGGAGAGTGAGGGATAGAATTAGAACACAAATGGAATGGTTGCTGTTGACAGAAAGAACCACATTTTGGTAAACAAGAGAAATAAGAAATGAGGGAGGCAGCTGGGCGGCTCAGTGGATGGAGAGCCAGGCCTAGAGACCAGACCTAGGTTCAAATCTGACCTCGGGCACTTCCCAGGTGTGTGACCCTGGGCTAGTCATTTGACCCCCATTGCCTAGCTTTTACCACTCTTCTGCTTTAGAACCAATCACAGTATTGATTCCAAGACAGAAGGTAAGGGTTTAAAAAAAAAAAGAATGAAATGTGAAGAGGAGTTTTAAGGTATGGAATAGAGAAGAGAGAACTCAATAAATATTGCTTCGATGAAATCTTGGGTTCAGACTGGCCCTTCAAGGCTATGGTAAAAGTCAACAATTTTTTATACCTGGACACCAAGGTTTTGCTTCCTTTTCTTGTGATAGATGAGAGTGGCAATTGACAACATTTTATCAGTGGCAGGAAGGATTTGGGAAGAGATGAGCTGTTTGCTTTCCTGAGGGAGAGCTCTTATAAGAGCCTGTGAGAAGAGAAAATAGTGGTGACCACTGATACCTGGGATATAATACATGAAAGCAGCATAATGCATTGGAAAGGATAAATTTTCTTTTATTCTTGCAAAATAAATGAATAATTCATGAGTGACTAAGTAGAGTAGGATTTCCTTTTCTTCCAGACCACATTCCTTTTATTCTTCCTCCCCTCTCACCAATCAAAAGAAAGAAGACGGATGGAAGACAAAAGAATTATTAAAATATTTTCTTTATTCAATGATCCTGCCCAGGCTGGCAAGATAGTTTCTTCTTCATCCTCTCTTCCATCTTTTCTGAGTCCAAGTCACATGAATCAATATGTATTTTCTGGGCAGTTATAACATTCAAGTAGATTGTCTACTCTCTGGTTTTGTCTTTTCTACTTCTCTCTGCTAAAACAGATCATACATCTTATTAAAATTTTCTGAGAGTCCAAAGTATGAGAGGGTCAAGCTAAAAATTATAATTTTGTCTTACATAGAGCAAGCTCTTAATGTTTAATTGATTGATTGAGAAATCAGAGGATAATAGAATTGTAGAATTAGAAGAGAACTTAGAGTACATTTGCTATTATTATTACCACAACTCCTCTATAGCGAGCCTAATGAAGCTAACTCAGAAGGAACTTCTAAGGAAGGAGGAATAAATATGAGCATGAACATGTTTATGTGTCAAAGTGCAATCCTCTCAACTTTAATATTTCACTGGAGTCACAATCCCTTTGGAGTGAGTTACTATCTACTGAGGGACAGATCACAATCCATTCAAGCTTTCTTATCCCCTGTAATTCTTGCCCCTCTCTTCGCTTTTATTCTCTATAGCCCCATGTGCTGGTTGTCTTTTGACATTCTGTAGTTACCTCTGCAGTATTCTAGCGATGTATTTGTCATACCACCAGTAACAAGTTAGTATGAGTAGGTAGAGCATTGAGTCTGGAGGTAGGAAAATCTGAGTTGAAATCCTGCCTCAGACACTTATTAGGTATGTGATCCTGGACAAGTTATGTAAACCACCATTTCCTCGACTGTAAAATGGGGATAATAATAGCAACTACCTCTCAGAATCGTTGTGAGAATCAAATGAGAAAATATCTGTAAAGTGTTTAGCACATAGTAGGTGCTTAATAAATGATTGTTAAATTAATAATTCCTTGATCTCATTAACAAACCATCCACATCTTGTTCCACCCATTAATCTCCCATATGTGTATAAGTTTTAGGCTACTTGTTCTCCCCAAGAATCATTTTCAGTAATATGATAAGGACTAAAGTTCATAGATCCCCTATGTGTCTGTGTTGTAATAAGGTATATTGACCCTTAATATTGATTGGTATTTATATTTACCACTAGATGTTAGTAGTTATAGACAGGCTCTTGGGTTGGAGGTGAAATTCTTATAGTGTTGTCTTCTGAGACTCTCCAAATTTTGATTCTCCAAAAACTTTCAGGAGCCATAAATTCTAAAATAAATAGCTTCAGATTAGATATGTAACTTGCCTGACAGTCTTCCGCTTCTCCTCAGAAGTTATAACTAAGAGCAATAGGTGGAAGTTGAAGAAAGGTACACCTAGACTTGATATGAGGAAAAACTTCCTGGTTGTCCAAAAAATGGAATAATGGGCTGCCTCAGGGAATAGAAGCAACCACCTCACTTGAGATTTGCAGGAAAGGGTAGGTTGACCCCTTACTGAAGATGCTATAAAGGAGATTCTTAGGGAAGTGTAAGATATACTAGATGACCTCTAATGTCCCTTCCAACTCTGAAATTCTGAGATTCTGTGGTTGTATATTTTACTATTTTGAGCCTTCATCAAGTCTTCCAAGTACATTTTTCTGTTCTCTAGCTATTCGAGGAAAGTTTTTTGTTTTTTTTCCTTTTGGCTCACCTAACATCTGGAGCTACATTTATTCAACCCTTCTTTAGAGAATTCTTAAAGGCAAGGAAGGGGATCATTGGATGTGAGTCAGAGAACTAGATTCTTCCTAATTCTATCTTTTGCCTGCTCTGAGACCTGATGAAAGTAATTTAGCTATTCTATGACTCAACTAATTATAGCTGTAATAATTGGGATCTTAAAGCATGCCACCTTTTTGAAATGTTGGAAAAATTAATTATCTGACATTTATTAAAGATTGAGAACTCCCAAGAGAAGGATGCTTTGTAAATAAAAATATTATAATTGTTGCCTATTGTTATCACAGGAGGAAATAGTATCCAGGTGTTATTCAATCACAAATGAAAGAAATCCTTTGTTTCTGAGAGCAGATGCTCCTGTAAAATCTCCTGTTACCAACTAGGTTCCTTCAGCCAAAGGGAAATGGGTAGATCTGTCAGGCCACAAACACACTCAATTATCTAGAGGCCACAAACACGCTCAATTATCTGGATGATTCAAGCAAGCCATCATTTTTTTGCCTGAATGGACCATGTAATTGCTCGATCCCTACTTCGTGCTTTGGCTGTAGAAAAAGGGAGGTGTTACTGCCTTTTTCCCAACTACCTGATGGTCACTTGATCATGGAAGCCAGAGATTTTCATTCCAGAGGTACCATGCAAATGCCTGCCAAACATGCAGATGCTGGAAAATTTGAGCTCTGGCATTTACTTTTCAAAAATTCCATGACCTCTGTTAAAAAGAGCTAAATTAATCAAAATCATATGGGTTTGGAAAGAGGGCTCCTCTCTTTTTTCCAAAAAAAATGGGGGAAGGAGAAATTGAAGATTTCAGAAATAGCACTATTTTTATAATATTTTGTTTTTCCCCAATTATGTATAAAAATAATTAATTCACTTTTTTAAAGTTTTGAATGCCAAATTCTCTCTCCTCCCTACCCATCCTCCCTTACTCACTTCCTCCCCACTCTCCCCTCCCTGAGATGATAACCAACCTGATATAGATTTTACATTGTGATCATGTAAAATGTTTTTTCCATATTAGTCATTTTGTGGAAGAGAGATTGCACATATTAATGTGCAGAAGGAAAGAAAACAAGACCAAAATAAAGTGAGGATTCATAATGACCCACAAAAAGAACTGCATACATATGTCCATATTTTAATTATAATCTTCAAAAAACACTTTGAAAAACTTGTCACCTCATCTTAGACAAAGATCCAAAGTCTACCTATTGTAAGGAATTAAATTAATGGTTTGACTAAAATATATAAAGTTACAAATAATATGGTGGTCACCAATTTAAAAGATTATTACTTCAAAGTCAAAATGACTTTAATAGCTTTTATTTACAAAAGAGGTGGAAAGAGTGAAAGTAGAGAAATACAAAGGGGTAGAGAAGACATTAGCCCATCTAACTAAATATTGCTCCAAAGCTCACTCAGCCAGGACTTGTTGACCTTCAACTGGAATTTAACTCTCTCCAGAAGACAGGAAGGGAAAGCCAGCTATCCACTCACTCAAGTTCCCTTAAGAGGCAAGTCAAGATGATAATTGGAGCTGAAGGTGATTCCTGAGGCCAACTTTCTTCCTCAAATTGACCTCTCCTTGAAGGTGACTTCCTTCTTGAATGAAGTCCAACTCCTTCTTGAAGTCAACTTCCTTCCCAGAGCTGACTTTTTTTAGCCCCAGAAATTCAAGGAATTTTATAGTGGCTTCTTGTCCCTTCCCCATTTCACAAGGGCCAATCACAGCTTCCAAATTGCCCAGGGGGCAGTGTTTGTAGGAACCACTTCTCACCTTCTGGAGAGGTAAAATGCTCATCAAAAGGGTTCACAGATTCCTGGCTGTTTAAGGTGAAAGGTGGAGAGCTCCTATACCTAGTGCTCAGTAAGGTATTCAAGCTTTTGTTGATTCAATTCAAAAGTAGGCAAAGGAGAGTTAATCCTGTCTTCTTAATCTGGTAAAGTACTAAATGGGGGTACTTAAGTTATTGTTAACCAAAGTAGTAACTCAAAATAAACAAAGGGAATAAAGGATTCCCTTTAACAAGTATAAACTCAGAATGAACAAAGAACAAATAATTCCCTTTTATAC
Organism: Monodelphis domestica; assembly: GCF_027887165.1. Lineage (NCBI taxonomy): Eukaryota > Metazoa > Chordata > Mammalia > Didelphimorphia > Didelphidae > Monodelphis > Monodelphis domestica. The sequence continues at coordinate 188,400,628 of NC_077229.1, forward strand.
TATAAATATTTGGGGAATATTAGCCAGATCTCTTCCTCCCTGAATGTTGCATTAAGCAGTAAAAACTTTCAGTCCAAGTATTTTATGTTTTACACAAATTTCTTGTTTGGTTGTCAGAATTACCTTTCCCCTTTAGGTGAATCAATAGCAAACTTATGAGAATCTGAAGACCTGTTTCTTCATTATTTATTGCTATCATTCATAACTCAGTTTCTATCTTTAAAACTGAAGGAGAAAAGAATCATGACACAGAGCAGGAGTTGGCAAACTCTGTTCCATGGGCCACATCAAGTCTGCCATCTGTTTTTGTAGGGCCCACAAGTTAAAGATGGTTATACATTTTAAAATTTTTATTTGGCCCATGGACTATAATTTTCCAACCCCTCTGGTAGAGAAAAACTGTACTTGATGTCAGAATACTGCATTTTAAGTAAAAACACTTCTCTTTTTCATTTGTGCAAACTTAGGTAAGCCACTTGATGTTTCAACCTTGGTTTCCACAAAACTAGAATAATATTTTCATTATATGCCTCATAGAGTTTTGAGGGTCCCTATAAATATTGATAAAATTTTGATAAGCATTGTGTAAGTATGAGTTATTAGTAATAGGGCTATGGATGATGGGCATACTCTCTGCAATTGCCTGAACTATGCCAGGAAAAATATGAAATAGATCATTTTTTTCTTCTGTTGCTCCCTTGTCTCTGTTCCACGTCTTCCCCACTATTCTTCCTCTCTCATTCCTATTGTCCCATCCCCAAACACCAAACATTCTTTCACTCCTATTCCCTCATTGACCAGAATCTCCTTTAATTATGAACCTGCCCTTCCCAGCAATCTTACATGAAATTAATCTCTTCTCACACTAAAATGTCTACCTTTCCCTCTGCCAAAATTTACTATCCCAGGTCCCAGGATCCCAGAATACTACACTGCTTTCTACTAATCTGAGAAATGAGCTGTGCTGATGTCTATCGATAAATCAACAAGCAACTATCATGTGCCGGGCGCTGTCCCAAGCATTAGACATTCAAAAACAAAACAACAACCCCTGACCTTGAGAAGCATACAATCTAACTGGGAGAGAAAACATGTTTGTAGAGCACTTTCTCTGGGCCTTTCTTCCATTTTGCCCTTGTGCTTAAACTCATGGGATAGGTACCCCCAATGGACATCTACTATTCCAAGTTTCAAGAGCCAAAGATACTCCATACATTTATACTACAAAGACTATAATTCAAAAGCCCCTACCTATATGCTCACCTTTTAACAATGTCAGTAGAAACAATTAATTCAAAGCAAAGGCGTTTACTAAGTTGGCCCAGTAAAAAGAGTAACTTCAAATCATTTCCCCACAAACCTGGGAACCTAGATGTTCTCTCTCTCTCTCTCACTCTCTGTCTCTGTCTCTCTCTGACTCTCTCTCTGTCTCTCTCTCTGTTTCTCTGTCTCTGTCTCTCTGTCTCTGTCTCTCTGTTTCTCTCTCTGTCTCAGTCTCTCTGTCTGTCTCTCTATCTCTCTGTCTCTGTCTCTCTATCTCTCTGTCTCTGTCTCTGTCTGTCTGTCTGTCTGTCTCTCTCTCTTCCCCATCATATACACTGGTACTGATGCACTATGATTGAAATTCCGTTGTTTTTTTTTTAGCCCTTACCTTCCATCTTGGAATCAATACTATGTATTGGTTCCAAGGCAGAAGAGCAGAAGAATGGTCAAAGTTAGGCAATGGGGGTTAAGTGACTTGCCCAGGGTCACACAGATGGGAAGTGTCTAAGGCCAAATTTGAACCTAGGACCTCCCATCTCTAGGCCTGGGTCTCAATTCACTGAGCAACCCAGCTGCCCCTGATTTAAATTCTTAAGAAACAGATGTTTTAATATTAAAATTATTGGCTGGTCAAGGCATCCTGATCTGGTCAGTTGACTCTCCCCATAATGAAGAGCAGGAAAAAAAGAACTTTCTTTCTCTAGTCCAGGCTTATACTATTCATGAGCCCACCATACAATCCCTTCCCTCAAAATCCCAAGACATCTCTAATTGACAAAAAGTCACTGAGAAAGTGGATTCAGAGAACTCAACTCCTTCCTCATTACTTCATCACAAGAGGAGAGTGTTCTTGCTGCAACTGGGAAGATGCCAACATATTCAGCCATGTGGAGTCCAACATGGCTGCTAGAGCTTGCTAGCTTCTCTTAATCAAACCCTGACCCTAATCCTTTTACCATTAACAAAGATAAAATCTTTCAATTGATTTTCATGTCCCAGGGGGAAACTGGAGGTCTAGTCTTTGCACCAATTTTCAGTCTGGCATGGGCAGGAGGTAGAGAGAGGGTTAGGGAAAATTTTTTCACATATCATAATTCAATATTAATTTTCCACAGCACATATATAGGAAATACACGTGGTCAATGTTACTTAAACTTCCACAAGTCCTCCAATATCCTTTCTTTTCTGGAGCTATATTCATACTATTCCTGTGGTTACAGCATCTTTGCTAGACGAGTCACTCAACAGAGCTCCTTGGATCTGCTCCTTTCAGCAACTTAGCTCCCAATAATTCTCCCTTTAATTCATAGTTGGCTCTCTTCTCTACTGCCAGGAGTCATATTCCTTTAAACTGATTTTTGAATTGTCCCATAGGATGTCCCATAAGCATCTCAAACTCAATTTATCCATAAAGAATTCAATATACCAACAGAACTCATTTTCTTCAAAAATAAAACAATCCTCCTCTCTTCTGAACCTCTTAGTGTAGGGGATACTGCCATCTTCCTAGTTTCACAATTTTGGTTCAAGGACCTAAAAACAGACCAGCAGAGTAGAATAAAGTATATTTGAAGAATGGAAGAGTGGGAAGGGGAAGCATTTAAAAAGAAAAAAAGCTTGAAGTGCCAAACAGACAAATTTATATTTGATCCTATAAGTAATAACAGAGAATCAATGGAAGGCATTAAGCAAAGGATGGGGTGACATGATCAGAACTATGTTTTAGAAAAATTGCCTTAGCATATGGGCAGAAAGGATGAAGTAGAATGGGAAATGTCTTGAAGAAACTGTAACAGGCATTGTGAAAATTTGGCCTAGGGTTTGGCTGTGAGTGGAGAAAAAAAGACATAAGTGAGAAATGTTGCTAAGGTAGAAATGACAAGAATTAGGATAGATTTGATGTGTGAGGATTTGAGAATAATACAGAAAGGGGCATACACTCAGAGTTTTATTCAGATTTATTATTAGAAAATTGTTGAAAATCCCTAGCAGCAGATTTTTTTTTCAATAACTTTGACCTAGATGCAAATTTTTCCCTAAAGAGGCTAGCTAGACATCAAAGAATGACCTTCCTCCCCCCAAATTGTGACCCCAGTTGGAAATATGTGTTTAATGCTAAAAATGCTTAAAGTTTTCATCTCAGTGTAAGATGTGATGACCTCTAGATAGAGAGCATTAGACTTTGCTTTGTTTCTCCTATAAAAAAAATAATCTCAAGTGACAGTGAACGCTGTCAGCATAGAATTCTTTCTAATTTACAAAGTTTAGCAGGTTTCCTTTGACCACAAATAACAACTTTTTGTCCCAGTTATTTGCCTGTTGTTCCCTATATGTCCCCAAAAGTGTAAAGTAGGAAGAAAAGTGAACATCATGTCATCATACTGTGCCTTCATAACAACTTTGTGGGCAATCATTTAATTTCTTCATGCCTCAGTTTCCTCACCTGTAAAACAAAAATAATAATACTGGCACTATTTCTTTTTACAAGATTATACAAAGTAGGAGCAGCTATGTGTCTCAATATAATTACATACATATATTATGTATAATTATATATATAGCATTATATATATACAGATATATTATTACAAGTAAAACATCCTCTAAACATGACAGATAAGTGGCACAGTGCCTGGAGTCAAGAACACTTGAGTTCAAATCTGAATTCAGATACTTATTAGCTATACGACCCTGGGCAAGTCACTTAGCTTTTATCTGCCTCCATTTCCCAAAATGTAAGATGGGAATGATAATAAGAATTGCTGTGAGGATTCAATGAGAAAATATAAAGTGCTTTGTGCAATACCTGCCTAAATAAATGCTTGGATTTACATTTGAATTCATAGGACATAATCAAATAAATTCCACTGGCTATTTATGGGCAATGCATATTGTCTTAGAGAATCATGGATCTAGAACTGAAAGGAGCTTCAGAGGCCATCTACTTCAGCCTCCTTATTTTACACATGAAGAAACTGAGGCCCAGGGAAGCTATATGACTTTTTCTTGGCCATTCAGATAGTTGGCATCAGGTAGAATTTTAATCCAGACCCTTTGTCTCCAGGGCCAGGACTATTTCCACTATACCATTTTGCCTTCTCCTTCTATAATTTGCTGCCTGTTGTTTATACCAATGCAACTTAGGACTTGATTATGGAGTCTGGGAGGCAGAGATAGCAGAAGTAGGAGAGAAATATGTGTTTTGGGGTGAGAGGAGGAAATCGATCAAAAAACATTTTAAGGGGACAGCTGGGTGGCTCAATGGATGGAAAGTCAAGCCTAGAGATGGGAGGTCTTGGTTCAAATATGAATTCAGACACTTTCTAGCTGTGTGATCCTGGGCAAGTCACTTAACCCCCATTGCCAAGTGCTTATCACTCTTCTGTCTTGGAACCAATAAATTGTATTAATTCTAAAACGGAAGATAATGGTTTTTTTTTTAAATTATGTCTCTACTATGTGCTAGGCATTTGAGATATAAAAACAAATTTAAAGCAATCCTTGTCCTTAAGGAGATTCTGTAACAAGAACGAAAGTTAATGTTTGGTGTTCAATCCTTTCTGAATCTTTGTGACTCCATTTGAAGTTTTCTTGTAAAAAATACTGGAATGGTTTGCCATTTCCTTTTCTAGCTCATTTTTACAGATGAGAAAATTGAGACAAACAGGGTTAAATGACTTGACGAAGGTCACACAGCTAGTAATTGTTGGAGGCTGGATTTGAATGGTGCTAACTAATGTTTATATAGTACTTTAAATTTAAGTAAATAGACTACTTTAAGTTTATGCAGTATTTTAGTTAAGTTTATATGCTATTTAAGTTTATAGAGTACTTTAAGTTTATATAGTACTTCAAGTTTATGTGGTACTTTAAGTTTATTTGGCACTTGAAGGTTACATACTACTTTAAGTTTATGTAGTACTTTAAGTTTAAGTTTATATAATACTTTGAGTTTAAGTTTGTATACTACTTTAAGTTTATATGCTACTTTAAGTATATAGACTACTTTCAGTTTATATGGTACTTTAAGTTCATAGAGTACTTTAAGTTTATATACTACTTTAGTTTATGTAGTACTTTGTTTAAGTTTATATGCTACTTTAAGCTTATATACTAGTTTAAGTTTATGTAGTAAACTTTAAATCTATGTGCTATTTTAAGTTTATAGAGTACTTTAAGTTTATAGAGTACTTTAAGTTTAAGTTTATAGAGTACTTTAAGTTTGAATACTACTTTAAGTATAAGTTTGAATACTACTATAAGTTTATGTAGTACTTTAAGTTTACATGCTACTTTAAGTTTATGGAGTACTTTAAGTTTAAGTTTATATACTACTTTAAGTTTATATAGTACTTTAAGTTTACATAGTACTTTAAGTTTACATACTACCATAAGTTTATAGAGTACTTTAAGTTTATATACTACTTTAAGTTTATGTGTACTTTAAGTAAGTTGAAATTTATATAGTACTTTAAGTTTGAATACAACTTAAATATAAGTTTGAATACTACTATAAGTTTATGTAGTACTTTAAGTTTACATGCTACTTTAAGTTTATATAGTACTTTAAGTTTAAGTTTGTATACTGCTTTAAGTTTACATAGTACTTTAAGTTTACATAGTACTTTAAGATTACATATTACCTTAAGTTTATAGAGTACTTTAAGTTTATGTGTACTTTAAGTTTATGTAGTACTTTAAGTTTAAATACTACTTTAAGTTTATATCATACTTTAAGTTTACATACTACTTTATGTTTATATAGTACTTTAAGTTTATATAGTACTTTAAGTTTACATGCTACTTTAAGTTTAAATACTACTTTAAGTTTAAGTTGGTATACTACTTTAAGTTTATATACTAGTTTAAGTTTATATAGTACTTTAAGTTTATATGGTACTTTAAGTTTATATAGTACTTTAAGTTTACATTCTACTTTAAGTTTATGTAGTACTTTAAGTTTTACATACTACTTTAAGATTATATGGTACTTTAAGTTTATGTAGTACTTTAAGTTTAAGTTTATGTAGTACTTTAAGTTTAAGTTGGTATACTACTTTAAGTTTATATATAGTACTTTAAGTTTACATATTACTTTAAGTTTATATGGTACTTTAAGTTTACATACTACTTTAAGTTTATGTAGTACTTTAAGTTTAAGTTGGTATACTACTTTAAGATTATATAGTACTTTAAGTTTATATGGTACTTTAAGTTTACATGCTACTTTAAGTTTATGTAGTACTTTAAGTTTAAGTTGGTATACTACTTTAAGTTTAAGTTGGTATACTCCTTTAAGTTTATATAGTACTTTAAATTTACATATTACTTTAAGTTTATATGGTATTTTAAGTTTATATAGTACTTTAAGTTTAAGTTAGTATACTACTTTAAGTTTATGTAGTACTTTAAGTTTAAGTTTGTATACTACTTTAAGTTTATGTAATACTTTAAGTTTAAGTTTATATAGTACTTTAAGTTCAAGTTTGTATACTACTTTAAGTTTATATAGTACTTTAAGTTTACATATTACTTTAAGTTTATATGGTATTTTAAGTTTATGTAGTACTTTAAGTTTATATAGTACTTTAAGTTTACATACTAATTTAAGTTTATATAGTACTTTAAGTTTATATGGTACTTTATGTTTACATGCTACTTTAAGTTTATGTAGTACTTTAAGTTTAAGTTAGTATACTACTTTAAGATTATATAGTACTTTAAATTTACATACTACTTTAAGTTTATATACTACTTTAAGTTTATGTAGTACTTTAGGTTTAAGTTTATATACTACTTTAAGTTTAAGTTGGTATAGTACTTTAAGTTTATATAGTACTTTAAGTTTACATATTACTTTAAGTTTATATGGTATTTTAAGTTTATGTAGTACTTTAAGTTTAAGTTGGTATACTACTTTAAGTTTATAGAGTACTTTAAGTTTAAGTTTGTATACTACTTTAAGTTTATGTAGTACTTGAAGTTTAAGTTTATAATAGTACTTTAAGTTTAAGTTTGTGTACTACTTTAAGTTTATATATTACTTTAAGTTTACATACTACTTTAAGTTTATAGAGTACTTTAAGTTTATATGGTAGTTTAAGTTTATATACTACATTAAGTTTATGTAGTACTTTAAGTTTAAGTTGTATACTACTTTAAGTTTATATAGTACTTTAAGTTTAAGTTTGTATACTACTTTAAGTTTATGTAGTACTTTAAGTTTGTATTTAAGTTTATGTGTATACTTTAAGTTTATGTAGTACTTTAAGTTTAAGTTTGTATACTACTTTAAGTTTATATAGTACTTTAAGTTTACATACTACTTTAAGTTTATGTAGTACTTTAAGTTTGTTTATATAGTAATTTAAGTTTATATACTACTTTAAGTTTAAGTTTAAATACTACTTTAAGTTTTTATACTACTTTAAGTTTAAGTGTGTATACTACTTTAAGTTTATGTAGTACTACTTTAAGTTTAAGTTTGTATACTACTTAAATTTATGTAGTACTTGAAGTTTACATACTACTTTACATTTATATACTACTTTAAGTTTATGTAGTATTTTAAGTTTAAGTTTATATACTACTCTAAGCACTTTGTAAATACTTTAAGTATTTTAAGGCATTTTAAGTTTTATCTCATTTGGAAACATTTGATTTTGGGGAAAGTTGCTGATTGAGGGAATTAGAAAAAAACTACTTGTAGTATGAACTAAATCTTGAAGGACTCTTAAGTATCCAAGGTCAATGTCTCTGTCTTGATCTAGCCAGTTTCCTCAATGTTTGTGAACATACCATTTTGATTTCCATATTCCAATTCATTCATCTTGGTCCCTTCACTTAGAATGTCCTCCCCTCTCTTTATGTTCTATTTATTCATCAAGGCTCAATTCAAATCCTACTTCTTTTAATAAGTACTTCATTCTTCATTCATTTCACTCTTCTCTCATTTCCTCCAGAACTCCTTTGGTACCATCATCTATTTTGCTATCCATTATCATTTCTGTATAAGCTTCCTCCTCTCCACAGCTCTCTCCAACTCTCCAAAATGAAGAGTCAGACATGACTGAAACCATTAACAATGCCTCAGGCTCACCGAAACTCTTAATTCATTCAAGACTCAGATCAAACACCATAGTCTCTGGGAAGCCTTTTCTGATTTACCAAATATTTAGTGCTCTCCCTAAATGCCTGGTATTTATTTTGTATTTCTCTCTCTCTGTGTGTGTGTGTGTGTGTGTGTGTGTGTATTGATTCTACATAGATGTGTATGTGTGTGTGTGTCTCTAATAGAATTTCAGTTCTCTGAGAATAAGAACTGTTTCAATTTTTGTCTTTGTCCTACACACCTTTATTTAACAGTACATTTGATTTACTGAACACATGCCCAATTTGGCCATTCCTCAGTAAACCAACAGACCAGCTATAAAACCAGGTTGAGGCTAAGTGATAGGGCTCAAACCCATTAGCATGATGTCTACCCCAAACATGTGAAGATTTCCCCAGGAGGAATGAGCAGATAAGAAAGATTTGTTCCATTGGCCATGAAAATGGCAGAAGCAGGCACCACAGAGCTCCCAGAGCTTGGTCAGACATCGATGGTGCATCCACTGCATCCTGGGCTATAGCCAGTCATCCCACCTTGTATCTTGCCACTAGACTTTGATGACTCTGGAAGAGAGTGAGGCTGATGGCTTTGTGCAATTCTGCCTCATTTAAATTCAATTCATGAACAAGACATCACACTTATGTCATTGGTTCTCTTTGAAAACAAAAGCTGAACAAGAACTGGTTCATTGGGCATATAGTGAGCATTCAGTACTCCAAAAGACACTTGAGTTCTCTGTGTGGTCATTCCTTCTTCCCCTGATTCATATCCCAATGACTCCATGCTATAGTCAAAGGCCTCAGAAGGCACCATGTCCAAAGAAATTACTAGCTGCTAAGACAACTTTCTGATGGGATCAGTCAGTTAATAAATCCCACAAATATTTGCTGCCTGGGTTTATATGAAAGCCATGAAGGTCTCTCAGACAATACCCAAGGCTGCCCGGAAAATTAGTGGCAACTCTCGGCTTCATCTCTAGATTATCAATTTGTTCTTCTGTTCTATGCTCCCTATTAATATTAATATTAAAGAACTTCCATACAGGCCTGTGAACATTTGGGAAATTTCTTTCTGGGTGATTTTTCTAAACAGATTTCTGATTTCATCAATGTAGAGCGCTCCCAGTGAAGAGCCTCTCCCAATATAGATAGGTTCTCTGCTCTTGGTCCCTAAGAGGTTAAAAGACTTGCCCAGCATCACACAACCATAAGTTGTCAGAGGCAGGACTTGAGCCGCTATCTTCCCTGACTCCAAAACCAGCTATCTACTATGCCACACTGAAGCTCAACTGTGTGATTAGATAAGCAAAGACTTCCTTTGCCAGAAAACTGGAAAAATACTCTGAGGACAAGACAGACAAGAAGCTATTTTAAACATTGCTGAGAAAGTTTGGGTAAAATCCATCTGGCAGACAGACTATTACTCCTCTTCAAAAGCTCATCAAGATCTCTCAACCTGTGACCTATAGGCAAGTTTAATTAAAGCTTGAGAAATCTCAAAATAACCTGACATTTAAATATTCTATTTCTGTTCTGCTCTCACAGTCTGGCAGCCATGCATAAACTCTCAAGTCTCACTCACAGATCAAAACTGGGCAGCTTTCAGAACTGCTTTTATCCATCTTCTTCCATGGAATGCTTAGTAACTGACTAGCTTTTTATTGGGTAATGCTGTGGTGGGCTCCAGTCAATCACTGACGTTCAACTTTTATTATGATTTCACTTCTACAAAACCTAAGAAAGAGTATTGCTTTGGGCAAAAACTCAGACCTGTATCTTTTCTTTTCTTTTCTTTTTTCTCTTGAGAATGTGGAAAATAGGACTTTGAACTTTTCCTCTGCTTCTGGGTCAAGAGATATTTAACAGAAAGAATAGCAAAGAACAGGGATGGGGGGTAGCAGAATCAATCAGTAGGCATTTAGTGCCAGGCACCATGCCCTTACAGATACTGGGATTCAAAGACCAAAAAAATAGGTATTAAAGAATTCAACTGCTATAGATTCAAGAGACTTTTTACAAATGTTAGTGGATATATTTCATTTTGTAAAAAACCTTCAACTAGCCTAGGACTCACTGAAGTACCTTTTATAGGTACATTCAAGAGGAAGGAGTTGCATGTTATTCTTTGGGGGAAAGGGTGAGATTCCTGGGGGAGTTTTAAACCAACAAAACCCAGAATTAACCAATCAGATTATAAATTATTTTCTTCCCCTCGAGTACAGGAACATAGATTTGGAGCCAGAAAGGACCTTAGAGACCATTCCAGTCCAATTCTCTCATTTTACAGATAAGGAAGCGATAGAGAATAAGTGACTTGCCCAAGTTATACAGATAAAAAGTATCTGAGACAAGATTTGAACTCAGATCTCCCTGATGCCAAGATCAGCATTCTATTATCTATGCAACACTCTCTCATGTCCTGGAATGACAATAAGAATTGGACATGTGCATGATCAGTATTCCTAGAGTCTATTCAGTATGTCACTGCCATAGAAAGCAGAAGCTGTCTGCTTCTGGCTTTATCTGAATTGTTATTCCAAGATAGTGGAGTAAGAATCTAGACATCATTATTTCCAAGGACTTTATCCTTTCCATCCCTTAGCTATTGTATTTTTTATTAACATTTCCCTTCTCTCCCCATTTCATATTAATTGACTCTAAAGAATGAATTCTTCCTGCTATCCTAACACAGCCCATTTTTATTTATTTATTTCCTTTTTTTGATGAGGGAATTTTTTTTTAATCCTCAAGACAAAGAAAAACTTCTCTGAATCAAAGAAGCCACATGAATATATGGTGAACTGCCTCATGGGAAATTGAAACATATTACTTTGGGGTTTCATATTTTTAAAATTCATCTATTTTATCTCATTCATTGGTAATATGAATCTTTTCATTTCATTCATTCAGTATTGATCAAATATCTGTTGAGTACCTACTATATACTTAGTATTTCATTTTGTGAAGAGAAAGGTAAAGAAAGGCTCTTCTTAATAAGATAATAATAATAGCTAACATTGATATAGCTCTTACTAAATGCATTGATCCTTACAATTATTTTCTCATTTAATCCTCAGAGTTAGGTGCTATTATTATTCTCATTTTATAGATGAGGAAACTGAGGCAAACATGGTTAAATGAATTGCCCAGGATCAAATAGTGTCTAAAGTAAGATCTGAACTCTGGTCTTCCTAACTCCAGGTCCAGGACCACCTAACTGACCCAAGATAACTTAAAGAATAATATCACCATCCTTGGACTTCTCAATGACTCTCCATCCAAATTTTGTCATTTTTATTACCATAACATTGTCCCCCTTCCTCCTCCTCCCTCTTCTCTACTCATGCAGCCATCCCCATAGTATAGGTTCTGTCACCCTTCACTTGGACTTTTGCAATGGTCTCCTTCAAGCCTCACCCCACTCTATCTCCCTCCCATTCATCAGGCGAGGATTGTCCTAAAGTTCATGTCTCATTATTTTAGACTCTTACCTCCACCCACTCCCCACTATCCCACATCTCAAGATTAAGCTTATTAGGAAGCTCAGTGAACTCAAGTGGCTGCCCATTACCTCTAGGATAAAATATAAATTCTATAAATAAATGATTCTTTCCTCCCCTTCCATTCATATTACCCCCCCCCCCGCCTCCATGCATTCTATAATCCAACTATATTTTCTACTTGCTCTTCTGCAAATAAAATTTTCATGAGTCTGCTTTTCACAGTGGTGGTCCCTCCTGCATGTAATGTATTGCCTCCTTATCTCTCTCTCTCTCTCTCTCTCTCTCTCTCTCTCTCTCAGAATCCCTTGTTTCTTTCAAAAATTATCTCACAACCCTACATAATACTTTTCCTAGTTACCGTAGCTGCTAGTACGAAACTAGCTCACTCCCAAAACCAACTTGTTTTCCATTACGTATGGGCTTCTATGTCCCCTCCACTCTTAGCAAGGAAGCTCCTTGAGAGCAGGGATTGTTTCCCTTTTTGTATAGCAAAATTCAGTCGTTTTCAGCCTTTTCTGACTCTTCATGATCCTATTTGGGGTTTTCTCGGCAAACTGATTTTGTCTTTTCCTTCTCCAGCTTACTGAGGGAACTAAGGCAAACAAGGTTAAATAACTTGCCCAGCTGGGGTTGCACCTTTGAACTCAGATTTGAACAGAGAATTTGAATTCAGGAAGATGAATCTTCCTAACTCCAGACCCAGCATTCTATCCACTGAGTCACCTAATTCTCCCTTTAGCAAAGTACCTGGCACTTAGCAAGCATTTTATAAAATCTTTGTTGAATTGATTGATAAATTTAGAGATAAATAGGACTTTTCAGTTCATCCAATCCCCTCATCTTTGGAGGAAGAACCTGGGGGTCATAGAGGTTGTTTAGGGTCCTAAAGTGCTAATCCCAGTCCTCTGACAGAATCAAACACATTTTCCCTACCCTCAAGAAATTCATGCCATTCTAGGTAGGAGAAATGTTATATTTATTATTTTATTATATAAATTATATAAATATTACATTATATAAATAACAATGCAAAACACTATGCCATACAAATGATATAAATAATGGGAATTTAAAAGACAAAGAGATCACTTTCAGTTAGAATTAATATTCTTAACTTTTTGTGTCATGAACCTTTTGGCTATCTAGAGAAGCCTATGAAACTCTTCTCAAAATAATGTTTCTTGGAGCAGTTAGATGACTCAATGGACAAGAGAGCCAGGTCTGGAAATGAGAGGTCCTGGGTTCAAAAATGGCCCCAGACACGTCTTACCTATGTGACCCAAGGCAATCACTTGATTCCCATTGCCTAGCCCTTGTTGTTCTTCTGCCTTAGAACCAATACATAATATTGATTCTGGAAAGGAAAGGAAAGGAAAGGAAAGGAAAGGAAAGGAAAGGAAAGGAAAGGAAAGGAAAGGAAAGGAAAGGAAAGGAAAGGAAAGGAAAGGAAAGGAAAGGAAAGGAAAGGAAAGGAAAGGAAAGGAAAGGAAAGGAAAGGAAAGGAAAGGAAAGGAAAGGAAAGGAAAGGAAAGGAAAGGAAAGGAAAGGAAAGGAAAGGAAAGGAAAGGAAAGGAAAGGAAAGGAAAGGAAAGGAAAGGAAAGGAGAGAAAGGGACAAAGTACAGAGTCAGGAGAATAGAGAATTTTGTGGGAGGAGCAGCAAGGGGTTGGTGGGGAGGCATGTTATTGGATCCAAGAGTAGAAAGAAAGAAAGGTATAAAAAAAGCTAGAAGGTAGAATGGGGCCAGGCTTATAATCACACACACAAGAAATAGAAACAAGAGTTGAAGGTAGAAAGGGAAAGGATAAAGGAAAAGGTAAGGTAAGGTCTTTGATAGAGACACAGCACAGATAGGAAACTCTGACCACCTCTGTTCCTTAAGATCTAATGGGAAGATCCCTTACCTTGGGGTCAGTAGAAATGGATTCCTAATCCTGGATCTGGGGCTAACTTAGTTGTAGAATCCCAGGCAAGTAACTAAATCTCTCCAAGTATTTTTACTTAACTGTAACATGGAAATCAGTGACCTTTTCCCTATCTACCTGTTTACAAGGTTGCCATTGCCTGGGGAAGTCTTGATAAATCTTAAAGCTATAGAAATGTGAGTCATAATTATTATTATTACCTCACAGGGCAGTATCTGAGGTGCAGATGAGATAATGTGTGTGTATGAAAGTACTTTCAAATCATAAAGGACTACATATATTTCAGCTGAAATAAGATCTCTTCCCACAATAGCCCAGACCCCTCAGGAAGCATACCTGCTCACTTGACCGTGGGAAAGCATCTCTTGGATAGTATTACTATAAAATTTGGCTACTACAGGGATTTCTGACAAAAGACTCAAACAAAGAAAAGAGAGAGAGAATCGCAAAAGGTAAAATGATCATTTTCTATCTTACAGCCTTCTAGCAAAAGGTGGAGGAAATCGCCGGACAGCTAATGTGGTGGCTCACGGATTTGCCAATCTCTTTATCCTTGACAAAAAAACTCTCAGTGGAATCTTAGTGCACTACCCAGACTCTGAAAAGCTCCTCATGCAGAAAGCCAAGTATGTCCTTAAGAAAATCCATAGAGGATTTTAATTTTTTTTTTCAATGGAGTAGACACATCAAAAGATGGCGGGTATGTCAAGACAGGATTTCCTAGATATCTATGGACTTAGCCTTTGAAGAGGAGAACTGGATTCCGATGGCAACAGACAACTTTGTCCGATTGACATACGTAAATCACTTGTTCTCTCAGTATTAGTGTTCCTTGGGAGTCTCCAAAAATCAGGAAGATTTGCATTTTAGTCTTATAAATAGTGAGATCCTGAACTGCTGAGGTATAATAGATGGATGATGTCCTATTTCTTTTTTTAAGACAATGTGAATGGAGTGTGCATCTTTGTGTGTGTGTGTGTGTGTGTGTGTGTGTGTGTGTGTGTGTGTGTGGACACTACAAAATGAGGAAGATTGACGATAGAATATATTTTGGCTTACTTAGGGCTTTTTCTGATTTTTCTATATAACTCAGCCTTGTACAAGTAGAGAATATCTCAGACAGAAGTAATGGTCAGCTCAACAGGCTGATTTTGTCCAAACTATCCCAGAGTTGCAGAATGACTTCTCTTATTGTGTGTTTACAGATTACTTCTAAAACAGAAGGCTAAACCTTCAGAGGCCCCACCTCCAGTGAAAGGTTTTGCCCTGCTCTTCCCGCCCAAAGAAGAGACACCCAAAATGCTTAAAGCTCTGTTGGGTGGCTCAGGTAAAGCAAGTCTCTCGAGACTACTCAGACTGAAGAAAGAACTAGCAGCACAGGTAATGAGTGAATGAAAACCATTCACTTCCCAAGGGATCTGGGGGGCCAGGATGGAGGCACGGGACAGCTCCTTTAGAGTTTGGAAAGCATTGTTACATATATGATGTAATTTGATTCTCACAACAACACTGAAAGAAAGATGCTAGCATGATCTGCATTTTACAGATAAGGAAACTGAGGCTGAAAGAAGTGGTTCAACAAGCATTTATTAAGCAACTACTATTTTCTAAGTATTATGCTATCTAAATATATAAAGAATAATCCCACTCCTCCCCCCCAAGAAAAGTTCGTACTCTCAAGAGGTTCACAACCCAAGGAGGGAGACAGCATGTAAATAAACATATACAAACAAGACATGTTAAGAAGAAACTGGAGATCATCAGGCAAGGGAAGGTGCTAGAATGAAAGGGGTTAGGAAGAGGTTTCCTGTAGAAAGTAAGATTTTAGCTGATATTTCAAAGAAGACAGAAAATAGAAATAATGAGACAGAATTCCAGGCACTGGAAAAGTACAGAGTCAGGAGAATAGAGCATTTTTGTGGGAGGAGCAGCAAGGGGTTGGTGGGGAGGCATGTTATGGGATCCAAGAGTAGAAAGGAAGAAAGGTATAAAAAAAGCTAGAAGGTAGAATGGGGCCAGGCTTATAATCACACACACAAGAAATAGAAACAAGAGTTGAAGGTTAGAATTGATAGTGATAAGGATAGAAAGATTATGTGTGTGTGTATACATATATTTGTATGCATATATGGGGGAAGGATGGGAAGAAGAAGAAAGAGAAGGAAAGGGAGAAAGGTAGAGGAAGAGAAGGAGGAGAGAGAGGGAGTAGGAGAGGGAGACAGAGAAAGAGGGAAGGAAGGAAGGAGAGAGGGGGAGAGAGAAAGGAGAGAGGAAAAGAGGGAAAGGGGAGAGAGGAAGAGAGGGAAAGGGGGAGAGAGGAAGAGAGGGAAAGAGGGGGAAATATGGAGGGAGAGGGAGGAGAGACAGAGATGGACAGACAGAAAGAGAAGAGAAAAGAGAGATAGAGAGAGAAAAGAGGAGAGAGACAGAGACAGAGAGAGAGAGAGAGAGAGAGAGAGAGAGAGAGAGAGAGAGAGAGAGAGAGAGAGAGAGGTGCAGTGGATAGAGCACCACCTGGAGTCAGAAAGACCTTCATCATCCTGAGTTCAAGTCTGGCCTCAGAGACTCACTAGCTCATTGACCCTGGGCAAGTCACATAGTTTCCTTCCTTGTCAAAAGAGCAGAGAAGAAAAGGGCAAACTCCAGTATCTTTGCCAAAAAATTCCCAAATGGAGTCAGGATCAGATACAATTGAAAAATAACTGAAGAAAAAAAATGTATGTATATATATATAAAAGTATCTGCACATGTATGTGTATATGTATCTTTGGATGTGTATAGCGGATACACAAAGATATATGTGTATATATCTTTGGATGTGGTTACTGTATACATACCATGTCTTCATGTTATGCTGGATAATACATAAGAGAACCAATTTTAGACTCTGGAAGACCTGGGTTCAAATACAGCCTCTTACAGTAGTTATGTGACCTTGAGCAAACTATTTGATCTCTCGGTGCCTCCAGGCAACTCTAAAATGAAAGATTATTAATTCAACATTAGAGGGACATTCTGGGCTAGGAGTTCCATAAACACCCTCCTCCCTTCCAAAAAACTATGTCTGTGTGTATTTGGAGAGAGCAAAAAAGGACAAATCTATGATTTCACTGGTGCAGAGAACTTCTAGTTGTTGTTTTTTTAAGTCTACCAATGCAGATCAGAATCTATTCTTCAACCTATAGTCTTGGAGAGTTGTTCAAGGTACTAAGAAGTGATTTGGCCAAGATCCCACAGCTAATGTGGATCTGTCAGAACTTGAATTCATATCTCCTTGACTCCAAAGCAAATACTTTATTCCTGATCCCATGTGTTGTTTCTCCCTATTGAAATGGAGGATCCTAGAGGGAAAGGACTGTCTTGCTTTGGAATTCACATTCTCAGTGTTTGGTTAGCACAGTGCATGGCATATAATGAGGCAGCTTGGTGGCTCCATAATAGAGCCCTGGGCCTGAATTAGGAAGACCTGAGTCCAAATCCAGTCTCAGGTCCCTCACTAGCTGCATGACTATGGGCAATTTACCTAGTCTGATTGCCTTAATCCATTGCAAAAGGAAATGGAAAACCACTCTAGTTTTTTTGCCAAGAAAACCCCATTGAGGGTCCCTGAAGAGTCAGGCACAGCTGAGCAATAACAAATGGCACTTTAGAGCTTGTTTTCCTTTTATTTACAAGTTCTCTGCACCAATGAAATCACGTTTGCCCTTTTATTCATTTTGCCTTTTCTAAGAATTTATACCCAGCCCAAATTATTTCTAATAAGCCATCAGAAAAATGGTGAAATCAAGGCAGATGTATAACAAAAAAGAATTTGGGAGGTCAGTGAGTCCAACCCTTTCGTCACATAGAAGCTGATATTGAGGACCATCAAGTAACTTAAATAATAATTATTACAAATAATTATAATTATAATTATTTAAAAATAATAATTCAGGGATAAAATAATATGCCTGTCCCTGAAAAAAATAATAAATAGGTCACTAGTAGCAATGAAACTGAAAAGAGAATTCTTAATCTTTTTATGTCGTAAATTCCTTTGGCAATCTGGGGGAGCCTATGGACCTCTTCTTAGAATGTTTTTATTATTATTTCAATAATTTTAATTTAAATAACTCAAAATAATGACTTTTTTGTTATTATTGTTCTTTTGTATCTGACTAGTTTTCTTGGCAAAGATACTAGAGTGGCTTTCCATTTCCTTCTCCCACTTATTTTACAGATGAGGAAACTGAGACAGAGTTAAGTGACTTGCCCACAGTGTCACAGCTACTGTGTCCAAGTAAGATTTGAACTCAGGAAGATAAGTCTTCCTGAACTCCAAGCCTAGCATTCTACTTTGCCACTTAGCATTATGACTAGCATTTACATAGTACTTTAAGATTGCAAACTATTAAGATTATTTATTATTTATACATATTTTCATTTGTTGAAAATCCTAGGAGGTACATTCTATTATTATCCCCATTTTACAGATAAGGAAATTGAGTCAGATAGCGGCTAAATGAAAGCCTAGGGTTATCTATCTATTAAGTTTCGAGGCTGGATTAGGGCACTGTACCACCCTAGCTGCATAGGGTTACAAAATAAAAATAATTGTGTCCAAATGATCAATTATCAAAAAAAATTTTAATAATTTATCATCCCAGGTTAAAAACCCCTTGTACAAGTTCTAGGGTATCCAGTGGCATCTAGCTAAGCATATTTGGGACAAAGAAAAAGGAATGTCCCTCAGAGAGAGATGTTCATTTCTATTTGATTCTCTCCTTAGCAGCTTGTACATATAGAAAAAGAAACTCATGTCATAAGTACTTTGAACCTAATAGCTTCTACTATCTAAATGGTAGTGAAGTGGAGAATCCTTTGGCAAATGCAAAAATGCATGAGCCCAATCCTACCCTACATTTTAAATCAGAAGTTCTTTGTTAAAGTTCTCTGCATGCAGAGACTTTCTTCCCTGGAGAAGACTAATAATTCAGAGATTCCTTTTCTAAGATATAACCGTGACCACTAAGGTAACAAATGACCAACTGAAGTTGAGACCTTTGTTTGATTTCAGGGCTAATTCTGCCTAATACTTTCCCCCCCCAGGAAAAGGAGAAAAAAATTGAGGTAAAAGAACAAAAAATCGAAGGAATAGAAAACCAAGGAAAAGAACCAGCGGAAAAACCACTGAACATGCCCAAATGTAATGTTAGAGAAGAGGAAGTATCCAAGCCAATAACAAAGGCAGTCCTATCTAGAGAAAACCCTAAATCATCACTTATCATCACTATGACCCCTTCCTCTAATGCAGAAGAAGAAATTCTTACAGTCGAAATGAAAGAGAAGGCAAAATAATAAAATGCTTGATTTTATACAAGTCTAGGCATTTTCCTAAAGGCAGAGCCCAGAAATGTAAGTGTAGCTTAAATGAATGAAAAAATACAGGTTTTATTTCTTCTGCTCTGAGACTTCACAGAAAAATCACTGGCCTATTGTCTCTTGAACCTGACTTGAAAGTTCTATTTTATGTAACAAATAAGGTTATTAATAATCACTCAGATTCATATATGCTATTAACTTTATACATTTACACATTTCTTATTTATTTTTCCTAGTTCCACTTTTCTCTTATTCCTATTTGGTCATTGCTTCTTCCTATCCTCTTAATTTTATCTTGATTCTTCAATGGCTTCTGGTTCATTCCTCTTTTTTTTTTTCTGAATACCCTATCAGCAGGCTATTTAGATATTTTGTCCCTATTTTTCTTTTTTTCCCCTTCCCCTCTATATATTTTACCTTAATAATTAATGAGGGGTTAATTACCACCAAAGGTCTAATGACTTCTGTTCAAAGATTAAACAGGAGTGCCGTGGGGCTAATATGCATTTCAAATGGGAAATTTCCCCAAAAGAAGTCTAAACAATGTACACATTGAGGGGTTTTGGCAACTAGACATGCCCAAAGTTTCATTAGTAATAGAGTAATATGCTGAAAAATTGCAAACACAACTTTAACACTACTTTCTACTTTCATATACATCCTATTCTTCCTAAATAATTCACAAAACAATAATCCAGATAATTTTATCTAAACTACATAAAATAGAAGAATAAGCAAAGAGGAAATTTTTGGCTTAAAATAACCTTTCTAAAATGCAATGGGATGGTGTGAAAGATACTGGGTCACTAAAGGACCTCAAGCAAAGGTTCAATGCCCAGTTGAGTATGTTGCAGAGAGTGCTGCGCTATGTGACAACAGAGGCCTCTGAGGACTCTGAAAATCTGTAATTTTATGAAACCTACAACAGGGGTTGTTATTATTGTTAGTTTGGGCTCCATTTTATTTGTCTATTTGTTAAAAAGAATCAAATCTCCCAGGCTCTCATAACATTTATAGGTACCTTTCTCAATCATTTCTTTCAAGATCTTACCTAAAAGACCAATAAACCCAACATACTGTTCAGTCCAAACCTTAAGAAAGGTTTTGGGAGTAGGGAGACAGAAGACATTTGTGTCTCCAATTGATAAGTACTTAAAAACATGCTGAAAAAAATCTCTAAGTTAATTAAACACACTTTAGAATGCTGTCTTGATGACTTAATTAGCATCAATTAAACTAACAAAATCTGATGTCGCTAGGAAGCAGATAGTGACAAATTCTTCACAGAAAAATCATTAGAACCTTAAGAGCTGAAAGAGACCCATTAGAAGTTAGAGAACATGTAGGATTGCATTTTAATAAATAACTTCATTTAACTAAAGAATGTAGAATATAATAAAAGAAAAAGAGCAGTTTTGAGTTTGTAAAATGTAGCTTTTTCCTAAATGAAGTAAATGTAGTTAAAATAAAAAGGGAAACTGTAAATTAGGGAGGGGGGTATATTGGCATCAAATATTGCTGATAAAAATCTGATGTGTGTCATACATTCTAAAATTCCCTAAAGTCAAGAACCATTCTCTAATAGATAATTGGTCAAAGAATATGAATAAATGTTCCAAAGAAGATTTGCAAACTTCAAACAATTATATGAAAGTTTCAAATCATGAATAACAAGGGAAATGAAAATTAAAACTCAGGTTTCATCTCACATTGACCAAACTTTGTAAAGAAACTGAATAATGGAGTATCTGTAGAAGGACAAACAACAATATACAGTAGTAGAAATGGTAAATCTGTACAACCATCTGGGAAAACAATTTAAAATTATGCAACAAAAGTCTATAAATTATTCCTGTAAAATTTGACCCAGGAATCCCATAGCTGGATCTCATTCCAGGAAATCAAACACAGAAATAAAGGTGCCACACAAGAATTTTCAAAACAAAACAAAAAACACTAGAAACAAAATGGATGCTTACCAATTAGGGTACAAGCTGTAGTATATAAATGCATTGGGATCATTCTGCATTGCACAAGAAAAAAATTAGAAACTCAAATGAGAAGACTTGGAAGACTATGAAATGATACAGTGAAATAAGAACCAAAAAACAATGACTACAATAATGTAACAAAGAGTACTAAAACAGCTAAATTCTGTGTGATTGTAATAGCCACTTCTGGTGGGGAAAAGGAGAAGGAAATACACTTCCTTTCTGTTAGAAAGCAGATTAGAGATAACATTTTCACAAGGTTTCGGGCCATTCCCCAATTGATAAATGATCAAAAGATATAAACAGGAAGTTTTCTATTGGAAAAATTTCAAACAGCCATGTGAAAATATGCTCCAAATCACTAATAGATGCAAATTAAAACAACTCTGAACTTTAACCTCACATTCATGGCAAAAATCACAAAAAAGTAAATGGATAAACATTGGAAGGGTTATAGGAACAGAGCCATACTTTTAACAGGGCTGTGAATTGGTCTGGCTCTTCTGGAAAGCAATTTGGAACTCTACCCCTAAAGTCACTAAACTATGCACATCATTTGACCCAATAATGATACTATTACTTTTATACTCAAAGATCAAAGAGAAAGGAAAAAGAACAACATAAGAAAAAAACATAGAGTGGTTTCTTTTTAAAATGGCAAAAAACTAGAAACTTAGGGAATGCTCATCAATGGCTGAACATATATGAATGCAATGGAATACTATCATGCTGTAAGAAATGGCAAAAGGAACAGCTTCAGAGATACCTGGGAAGACTTGTATAAATTGATACAGCATGAAGTGAACAAAACCAGAACATTTTATATACTAATAACAAACAACATAAAAGACTTGAAAACTTTGGTCATTGCAATGACCAAACCTGATCCACTCACACTCTAATGAAGCAGTTATAGACTCAAGATTCAGAGTAAGACATATATTTTTAAAGTTTATTTATTAATTAATTTAGAATATTTTTCCATAGTTACACGAATCATGTTCTTTTCCTCCCCTACTCCCACCCCCCTCCCGTAGCCAATGCACAATTCCACTGGGTTTTACTTGTGTCATTGATCAAGACCCATTTCCATACCATTGATATTTGCACTAGGATGATGTTTAAGAGTCTACATCTCCAATCATATCTCCATCGACCCAAGTGATCAAGCAGTTGTTTTTCTTCTGTATTTCTACTCCCACAGTTCTTTCTCTAGATGTGGGTAGCATTCTTTCTCCTAAGTCGCTCAGAATTGTTAAGGCATATTTTTTTTAACATGAAAAACTTGGAAATGTTCTTGACTATGCATATGTTACAAGTTTTTCTTTTTTCCAGTGGGAGGCAGAGGAAGAAGAAAGAAAATAAATGCTTGATCATTGAAAAAAATAATAATAAAGTATCTGTGTCAGTTTTACTTGCCTGTTTTTCTTTATTGTATGTTGAAGGTCATTGGTTGGGAAGGAATAGAAAGTACATAAAGAAATGACTAAAAATGTTAAAGTAATGTAGCTAGAACACCAGGCCTGAAACAAGAACAGCCTCAGACACTTCCTAGATGTGATTATGGGCAAATGGCTTAACCCTGTTTACTTCAGGTTCCTCACCTGTAAAATGGACTGGGGAAGGAAACAGCAAAACACTCCACTCTCTTTGCCAAGAAAACCCCAACAAGATTCACAAAGAGTTGGATGTGACTGGAATGAGTAAATGACAACAACAACAAAAATAAAAATAAAAAATATGAATTAAACATTTGTAAAATTAAAAATTTCAGAATATAACATTGGAAAGATACATACAAGGAACATGAGTGACAAGTGCAGAAAGACAATTCGCATCTTCAACCATCTAAAGCAGGGGTCCCCAAACTAAGGCCCACAGGCCACATGTGGCCATTTATCCAGTCCCCACCACACTTCCAAAAGGGGTGTCTCTTTCATTGGTGATCAGCAAAAGGAGCTGTATGTGGCGGCACCACAAAGTGTGGCATTGCTCATGTACAATACTACTTCCGGTCACATAATCCTTTGCGTGGCGCCTTGTTCTGAGAGTAACTGAACGAGAACGAGGTGCTGCGCAAAGGATTATGGGGCTGCACAATGGAAAACATCAGCATGGTGAGTGGTGATCTGGGGGAGGGGATTCCACACAGTATATACTGCTGCCCAGTATAGTGGTGGCAGTGATGGGCCTGTGCAAGATGTGACAGGCCCATCACAGCCATCACTGCAGCCTCCTCTATCCCAGAGAGAGGTATACAGATTTGTTCATAGTTTTGGTTTTTTTTATAGTCCAGCCCTCCAATGGTCTGAGGGATAGTGAACTGGCCCCCTGTGTAAAAAGTTTGAGGACCCCTGGTCTAAAGCCTCAACAAGCTCCTCGTGTCTTCTCCTCTTCACCAGGTCTGGTTTCCCACCTGCTATCCCTTAACCATCTTCACTGCCCCCCAATTAGCAAGGCATCTGCCTCAGCTGTTCTGGTAATCACCTCTTTCCATTCCCTTCACCCACGAAATGGGGAAATGGTTAATAAGCCCCTTCCGAGCTGTTCAGAAATGAGGGGTCCACAGCTTTCAGAAACCATTCTGATAGCCCATCAAGCTTTTTTAAAAAATAGGCTTCTTCCTATAAAAATCTGAAAGAAAAGAAAAAAGGGTGAAGTAGGTCAAGAAACAGCCATTAAAGTCATCACCTTCCTATTGACAAGATTTCCCAACACAAAAATCGATAGAGGAGGTCACTTGATGGAAGGTCTGCAAGAAGGTCTGAAAATTGCATTTGTTGGGTGCTGGTGAGCTGCGGAAGTGTGAGCTGGTGAATGAGCCTGCCCAAGGACTGAGAGCAGCCTGAGGCTTCAGCCTAGATTCCCTGGACCCTTCCAACTCCTGGCCCAATGGTAGGACTTGCATCAAGAGATTTCCCACTCCGTTGGCTGATGAGGGCCTTGTTCCTTGGTCCCAGTCAGCTGAGAAAGCCTAAAGCTCTGCTGTGCATGTATTTCTCTCCTCCACCTCATCAGTGTGGGGAGCCTAGCCCCAAATCTTACCATGTATCTTGTAAAGAATACCATCAGTCTAATACATGCATAACCCAGACTGAATTGCTTATCAGCTCCATGAGGGGAGAGAGAAGAAGGGAGACAACATGGACCATATAATTTTGGGACACTTTTGTGGAAATTTGTTATTAAAATAAAGATAAAACTAACATCATAATGCCATCAATATAATACATGTATAATCCAGATAGAGTTGTTTATCAGCTCGGGGAGGGGAGAGGGAAGAAGGGAGGGGAGCAATATGGATTATTTAACTTTGGAAAACTTGAGTGGAGATTTGTTATTAAAATAAAGATAAAACTAAAAAAGAATATTATCAATATAATACATGTATAACCCAGATAAAGTTGCTTATCAGCTCTAGGAGCAGGGAAGGAGACAATGGGAATCATATAATTTTGGGAAACTTATGTGGAAATTTGTTATTAAAATAAAGATAAAACTTTAAAAATACATACAAAATCCTAGGTTGACAAGAAATACAAAAACCAAAGTGAGTTCTAAAGGGAAAATGAAAGGGTCTTAAGGAGTGGATTGGTAGGATTAAGGGTAGGGCAACGGTAAATGGGAAGGAAACCTGGAAAACTGAAACAAAAACATTTTCCCCAAATTTTCTATCCTGACATTTTTTCTTATTTTGAAGGGGGGGATAGGAAAAAAAAAAACTTTTTTCTAGTCAGTCAAAAAATATTTATTAAACTAAATGCCTAGCACCATGCTAAGTGATGGAGAACACCAATAAAAGAAAAAGAAATTCCCTACTCTCAAGATTTTCTCACTCTAAATTGGGGAAGATAACATAAACAACCATGTACAAATAAACTACATACAGTATAAATTGGATGATAATCCAATTGATAAAGGGCTTTAAAATTAAGGGAGGTCAGAAAAGGCTTCCTATAGAAGGTGAGATACAGATAATTAATAGTATTTTGTTATTCAGTCATTTCTGACTCTTCCTGATCCCATTTGAAGTTTTCTTGGCAAAGATACCGGAGTGGTTCACCATTCCTTCTCTAGCTCATTTTACAGATGAGGAAACTCAAGTCATCAGGGTTAAATGGCTTACCCAAGGTCAAACCTCTAATAAATGTTTGAAGCCAGACTTGAACTCACAAAGTCCTCTTAACTCCAAGCCCAGCACACTATCCACTGCATCACTTAGCTGTCAATTAATAGTGTTCCACACTAACAGAGGAGATATTCAGTCAGTAATTGCTGAATGACTATGAAGCATGATGGTTTGCTGGATGAGTGCTGGGCTAAAAATCTGAGATAATTGGCAGCACAACTGGATTCTGGATCCTGCCCTGGCTTCATCATTAATTGTGTGATCTCAGCAAATCACTTCATCTCTCTGAGCCTCAATTTTTTCCTCTGTAAATTGAAAGGGTTGGATTAGATGCTCCAGTTCTAAACTCTAATATTAATATCAAATCATTTGGAATTAAAATGAACCTTAGAGGTTATCTAGTGTTTCTTTCTTATACAAAAGGAGAAAACAGTGGACCAAAGGGATATCGTTGTCTCCCACAGGTCACACAACTAGTAAGGATCTGAATTCAAGTGCAAAGCCCCTGACTCACAATCCAATGCACTTTTCACCATAGCATAGCCACTTCTATGAATCAACCCTGAAAAAGTACAAAGATACTTTGATTCATATAATGTTTTCCTAAATAAAGTCACATATATCAAAGAACAGTAGACCTAGAAGTATCAATATTCATCACTCTCATTTCTAAAATGAGGGAAGTAAGGACTGGAAAAATTATTATTTGTCCAGTCACATAGTATAATTATCAGGAATGGAATGTGAACAAAGGCTTCTCGATTCCAAGTCCAGAAGTCTTATCCACTACACTGCACGTCTTATTTTACATATGTGATAGTTTTGCATAATATTTCCACCCAAAAAAAATTTATGTTCAGAAGCTTGTTAGAGGTTACCAACCATAGATTATGGGAAATACATTTATTTGTGCTTTAAAGTTCTTCCTTTCTTATTGAAGATGTTACTGCTTACTTATTATTATTCCTTGAAATGTCTTCAGACTTTCCCAGTCTTCTTACACCTTACTCCCCAACATGTACTCTTTAATCCATTGGCACTGGCCTTCTGGCTGTTCCATGAATAAGACATTCCATGTCTCAGCTGTGGATGTTCTCTTTGACTGTCCTCCATGTCTGAAACATTATTCCTCCTCCACTCTGACTACAGACATCCCCAGCTTTCTTTAAGATCCAAATAAAATCCTACTTCCTATAAGAAACCTTCCCCTCTTAATTCCAGTCTTCCCTCTTATTTATATCCTACTTATCCTGCAGATAGTTTTCTTTATATGTAATTGTTTGCATGTTGTCTCTCCCATGATTGCCAGCTCCTTACGGTCAGGGATTATCTTTTGCCCCTTCTTGTATCCCTGGGACTTGGCACATAGTAGGCACTTAAAAAATGCTTTCCATTGGTGGTGATGAGGGTGAGCAGAGGTGTGTGATAGCCCACTTGAACCAACTCCCAAGAGCCAATTGCCACATTTTCAGCATGAGCATCAATACAAACCAGGATTTGATTTATTGTACCACTGATTGTTTAGACTTTAAAAAGTAATGGAGAAAATGTTTAAAATGCAGATTAAATTTTAAAATGTGTTGTATGTACTTTTTTTCAGGGAGTCATTTGTTAAACATTTACCAGCAAGAGCCCGTTCAGAGCTATCAGTGTTCTCTCTCTTTGCTCAAAAAATGATATCCATTTAAAATTCTTAAATAAAATGATGTAGTTAAGTAAGCAAAACAAGGAGAACAATATACCTGATGACTATAATAATGTAACTATAAAGAACACTAAAATGGAACCAAAATCCTCACAATCATCATTTTGTTCCTATCAAGTGGTAAAACACACTTTTTTTCCTTCAGTTAAAAAGGTGTAACCCTAGTGCAAATATAAATAATATGGAAATAGGTCTTGATCAATGACACATGTAAAACCCAACGGAATTGCTCGTTGGCTATGAGAGGGGGGTGGGAGGAGGGGAGAGAAATAACATGAATCATGTAACCATGGGAAAATATTCTAAGTTAATTAAACTTAATTTTTAAAAAAGAATTTTGGATAACAATTAATTTTTTTAAAAGGGTGTAGAACAGAGGGCACAGAAGGTCACATATGCTATCCATCATTATCACTGCATCAATTGATTTTGCATAATCATGTTACACTGGACTTTTTACAAGATTACAAAGAAATATTTACCCAAACATTTTCAAACAAAAACCCACGCTGGGGCTCAACTCCCAAGTACTCTGCCTTCTCAGTGCTTCTATTCTGGCCTGGTTTGGCTGAACTTTCCTATCTCCAAGAGTAGTTATAAGGTTACCATGGCTCAAATGCTAGGACCCACAAGGATCACTTCTGTTACAGGAAATAGAGGACAAACAGCAGAAATAATCATCACCAAACCTATTTCTCCAAACAAGGATAAAAGGGAAGCAAGCAAGGAAAGGCAAGTTCTTCCCCTTCCACTGGTTCAGTTTATGGTGTCCATACCAGGCACAGTATATATGAGTCCCTGAAAAAAGCAGAGCTGCGAGATGGTGAAAAATAGAGCAAATAGCTCAATCTCACCACTTTTAAAGATTCAGGCAGTCAATCAAAAGGAGATGTCCCCTAGAAAGCAGCAGGTTCCATGTTAACCAAACTGGACATGCTCAAAACATGTCTGGGGAGAAGTGTGTTTGTGTCTATATTCATATATTCATTTATATATATATATATATTTATACATATTTTAATATATTTCTATTTATATATTTTTTGCTTTGAAAGAGGTCTCAAAAGAAGAGATATAATTTTGGGAAATCATTGTAATATTAAAAAAAGGGATCACACAAGCCTTTTCTAATAGCATCTCTTTAAGAGAGACAGGTAACTGGTACTATCACCATGCATGCATGCCACTAAAAAGTTAATGCACATTGTAATCATTCAACCAATTTATCATCAGTGACCAAGAATTAACTAAATGAGCCATCCCATACTGGCCTTCATAATGCTGATGATATCAGGTAGCTACAACACTGGCAACAGAGTAGCAATAAAATATTATTTTATTTCATAATTAGTACTTCAATAGTATAGAATTAGACTATATTGTATATTTATAAATATTCTAAATAAAAATATTCTAGTGCATGTTATATATGTTATACTTTAACATAATATATGTCATATATTAGAATATATAATGTATATTATTAGAATAATAGAAAATATATTTCTTTGCATTACTGATCATTTTTTATAAATTTGATTTGATTCCTATTTAGTTATGTAGATCTTCCAGAATATGTTAACTGAAATTAGATAGTCTGAGTGATTGTAAATATTAGTCATGAAAATTAGTCACTCTCCTCCCTCAAAAAATGTGTTTGGGCCTAGAAGGCCCAGATAGAAATTATCCACGGATGGCCCTAGCCTGGATTCCCCCTGTGTTCTCAGTCTAATCTCCCATGAACTTCTTGGCTCTAGAGCCAAAATACTGTCTCTCTGTGATAGTGATTGAGAAGGAAAATTCTGCTCTGGAACAGATTAGGATCCAGGTTTAAGAACACACATGTAGTTTAAGGTGGGGAAGGGGGAGATTTTACTAAGAAATTAGAGCAAATAAAACAATAGAAATTGCCCCAAGGGCAGCTGGCAAGGTGGAATGGAGAGAATGCTCTGAGCCTGAAGTCAAGAAGCTCTGAGCTCAATTCTGGCCCCAGACACTTATTACCTGGGCAAATCACTTAACTCTGTTTGCCTCAGTTTCCTTATCTATAAAATGAGCTGGAGAAGGAAATAGCAAACCACTCTAGTATCTTTGCCAAGAAAACCCCAAATGGGGTCATGAAATATTGGACATGACTGAAAAGACTAAACAACAACAACGTTCTTAATACTAACATTATTTTAAAACATTTTTAATCTCACTAATAGCTGATATTTATGAAACAGTTTAATATTGGGAAAACATTTATATTATCTCATTTGAGCTTTCAAATAGTATGATGGAAAGAGCATTGAATGTTGTTAAAATACTTGAGTTCATCTAGTAGCTCTGCACATTACTATTACTTGTGGGAACTTGGGCAAATCACTTCATCTCTTTGAACCTTTGATTTCCCCAGATGTAAAATGAGGGCATTAGACTCAACAACCACTAAAGTCCTTCTACATCTAAATCCACAATCCTAAAAATTGTTTGTTTTTTAATTTCATGTGCAAGATGGAGGTGGATAAAGTACTTTTTCTAGGTGCAAATTTTTTAACTGGTCTGACTATTAAATAAAAATACTCAAAATTCCACAGAAAACTAGGCTTAAATTAGTACCACTTCCCAGACTGGTCAGAACCCTCCAGAATCTGCTTTCTCAACTGGTCTTCTGGGAGATACTATTTTTTTTTGTGGCCACCCTGAGTTACTACAATAAGGAAGGTTGTTTTTTTCTCTCTCTGGCCCCCAAATACTCTTTAGATCTTGACAATTATTTTCTTAGTATATATTTAGAACTGAAAAGCAGCACTTTGGAGATAATCTAGTCCTACCCCCTCATTTTGCAGATGAGAAAACTAATATCCAGGTAAAGGAATAATCATATCAATAATTAACAGCAGTGTCAGAATTTAAACTCAGTGACACTGACTCTCGAACCCAGGTTTCTTCCATAACAGCTTTCTACTTTCCTACTTTTCAGGTTTCTATAGCTCCAAATTCTTGGAAACCCCAACTACACCAGCCTTCACCAATCTCCTACCAGCTCCTCTGACCTAATTGCTAAATTTTCAGCTTGAATATTTACATCTCAGAAATTGACAAGAGCTAAAAATCAGGCCTTGATTTATTGTTTTCTTAATTGCCTAGACTTAAGAAACTGATGGAATGATATAAATTAATTTTAAAATTAAATACTAATTAAATAATTAAATAATGATACAGATTAAAGATGTAGCCAGCATACTCCCCACCCCAGACAGCCTGCTGTTAAACATTGCCAGCACACTCCCTTGTCATCTTCCCTCCCTAAACTATTTTGTATTTTTTTCCTTATATACAAACATGTTGTCTCCGTCAATGAAAGATAATCTCCCTCCCACAGTCACTTACTAAGTGGTTAATAAATTTCTGTTGATCATTTAATTGATATCTTCCTCCTTTGGACAACTCAAGATGACTCCAAATGAACCTCTTAGAAAAGATAAATCTTGAAATTTCCCAGATTTTTTTTTAAAGGTAACCACTCGAACATCAAACAAGAATATTATAACTTTCCTGGGCCTCAGTTTCCTCCTTATTAAAAGTTTGGGGTTGGGCTAGATGTTCTCTAAGTTTCCTTCCATCTCTAGATCTGTGATCACATAATCTGGTATCATTAATCAGACCCTAAAATATGTGGGAATGCAAAGCACATGCTCTTTAAGGTGATAAATAAAACCTGGTGTGTGGGCCACATCTGAGCCAGTGAATGATTCCTTCTGGCCCACTGAGGGTATCCCCAAGAGTTATTAGCACTGTGCTTGTTACATAATTGCCTCTCTATGTTATATTTGTGTGTGGCCCTCAAAACTCAGCCCGAGTCATAAAGTGAACCTCTAGTCAGATTGCCCACCCTGCTTTATATCAATGTCAGAGAGTATTTAAAGAAAAAAACTTATTTCCTCTATTAAGAAAAAACCCCCTTAAGCCAGGAATTATTTGTAAAGTGTATAACTATACTAAATTTTTGGTATTAAAACAGGCTTCACACTGTAAGTAAAGTAACCTCCAAGGAAAACTTTTTTTTGCATTGCCCCAAAAGGAATACAAAAATGCACATGTATTTAACATTGAGCATTTAATAAATGTATAGTAATAAATAATAGTAATGGAGACTCAACCTGCCTCTGAGCATCTGCTTTATTTCATTTGCAGGCATTAGTTGTAAAATAAATACAGACATCTAACCAAATTCAAGTCTGTTTTCAGACTCTATATGGTAGTTGGCATAAAATTTGGGCCAATTTTCTAAGTCATCTCTAAGAGTTTCAGAAATCTTTGGGAGATGTTGCTGTTTTGAACTGGATTTAATTATCTCTACCTATTACCAAAGGCACTTAGAATTGATATTCCAAGCATGGCAGTCCTACAAAGTATTCATGCCATTTGTGGGTGGGTTTACGAGCAAATATATTAGACTGCAGTGACCTGTGTGAATAGGGATGATAATAATAAGGTCAAGGAGATGTGTACCATAACAGCTGTTATATCTTAGGGCAAAAAAAAAAAAGATATGTGAAAGGTTATCTACCATCTTTGTAATCCTTCTCTTCAGTCACCTCAATGTAATATATGTATGCAAATATAGTACATATATATTATGCTTTAAGTTTATGAAATAAACTAGAAGGGCATATAGTGTAACATGAAAGAAAAATGTCAAAACCATACAGCTTACATCTCAATTGGTATGATGTTATAACTTATATTCAACTGTAAGAGTAGAAATGCAGAAGAAAAACATATGATTGATCCCATGGGTGGATGGGGATATAGACTAAACAATCACTCTATTGCAAATAGTAATAATATGGAAATAGGTCTTGATCAATGACACATGTAAAAACCCAGTGGAATTGCTCATTGGCTACAGCGGGGGAGGGGAATGAAGGAGGGGAGGGAAAGAACATGATTCATGGAATCATGGGAAAATATTCTAAAATATATAAATAAGTAAATTAAATTTAAAATAATAATAACTTCTATTCGAAGATGGCTTTGTAATAATGGTAAGAACCCTGGACTGGAACTGAAAGGCATGAGCTTTGTCATCTTGAGGGTTGATTTCATACAGTGCCTTAGGCTGGTGTCCAAATCTATGAAATGAGGCTGATTTAGATAATTTCTAAACTCTCTCCTAGTTCCAAAATTCTCATATTCTAAGTGATATCTTAAAGTGGGATATAGGAATGTCTATGCCTTCAGCATACAGAAGTAACAATGCTGAAATAATCACATAATCAATTTTTTAAAAGGGTCTTTTGTTGTTTTTTTTTGGGGGGGGGGGTTAAAGCTAAATTAATCTCATGAAGTGATATCAGGGGATCAGAAAAAACTACTGAACTTGTCTGATGTCCTATAATCTAATGGTAAGATTGGTAATGGTAATCCTCTTAACACTGAGTGTAAAAAAAATAGCTTTCCTTAGGAAAGCAAGAGGTCTTGGGAGAAAACAAACATGTCCAGATTTTAGGAAGATGGAGAAATCAGAAATAATATAAAGAACATGAAAGTATCCCTGGGGAAGAATTTGCCATGGCTTTGACCTTAAAAGAATTAGTAAAGGAAAGATGAGTCTCTGCAACTTGATTCCCCAACTTACCTTCTGAAATTGTTACCACCTCGAAAAGGGAATTTCCAGGTGAGAAGTTCCATTTCACAGTTCTTGAGTAGCTGAGTGAGCCACATTATCAATTCATCAGTGTTTCAAATCCTAGAAAGCACTCTGATGTGAGATTTCAAAAAAAAAATTTTTTTCAAAATAAATGTTAGTTTTTTCAGAACGTGGTAGATAAGGGAGTCATGGGAAGGTCAATACAGTTGTCCATGCACCCTGATGGGCTGAACTTGAGTCCCTCCTTGTTTATGAGGCAAAAAAAAGAAAAAAAAAACGGTTAAATTTAAAGGGATTTTACAAGGTCTAGGTTACACCAACTAGTGAAATGTTTCCATTTCTGTAGTATCAGGCTCTTCTAAGGGGGAAGAAACAATGTAGGAGTCTCCATACCCTACAAAGAAATACAAATGTCCTTTTCGCTAAGTTTTTAGACTTCTGCCCAATATTTTCCATAAAGCTGTGAGTTCTTTGGGGGGCCAGGTGATTGCAGCCAGTCCAGCGGGGGCGAGGGCAGCTGCTGCCCCTATTGCTTGAGCTGTAAAGAACATGGTGGGACAGCCCAGTCTGCAGAGTTAGGGGAAGACTGGGGGAACCCAGAGTACAGACAGGACCCCGAGGTGGTGCTGGAACACACTAACACTGTCACACAGGACCCACTAATGAAACCTGACCACAATCCCATTCCCACCTTCCCCCATTTTGTTCAACTGTTTGCAGAGTTGGTCTTGGCGGATTCTTGACACACGACTCTTTCCCATAATCCTTCTTCCGGGGTTCCAGGAACAGGAATCAAGAATGGGATTCCGGAAAACTGCTTTTTTTTTTTTCAACAGTTTTTCTGGGTGAGCTCTTTTATTATATGTGTGGCTGCTTAAAAAAAATAATAATCTAGGTGGAAGCAGATTTCCTAACGGCAAAGGGGGAAATGGGAGAAGGGAAGAGGCGGTCTAATTAGATATTTCCAAAATCTGAAAAGTTCAGAGGGATTTTCCATTTTCCATTTTCCTTTTCCATACTCCGAGATCGGTATTGAATCCAGGGATAGCTGCTGATCCCAAACGCTGAGCTTTCTTCTCTAGCGTGGAGGTTTAAAATTTGTCAGAAAGCGCCCTCTGGTGAGCGTTGGAGATCCTGCGGCCTTGGGGAAAGCATGTTCATGGGCACCAAAGCTGGTGGCTCAGGAGTGGCTCCGCTAAGCTAGCCCTGTCTCTCTCCCTTAATGTGGAAGTCTTTACTTCCTCAGGAAGCAGTTGGTCAAGATGAGAGTTTTAGGGACTATGAGTGAAAAGATAAGACTGTAAGCTTATTGAGGGCAAACATCTTATTCGTTTTCTGCAGACCTATCCCCCGAACACACACATGCAATAAATATTTGTCAGGGGTAAATCAGGAGAAAGGCAGGGAAGTCAAGAAGAAAGGGGGAGAGGAAGGGGAGAAGAAACGAAGGGAGGGAGGAAAGAATAAAGGAAAGAGGGAAGGAGGGAAGGAGGGAAAGAGGGAAGGAAGGAAGGAAGGAAGGAAGGAAGGAAGGAAGGAAGGAAGGAAGGAAGGAAGGAAGGAAGGAAGGAAGGAAGGAAGGAAGGAAGGAAGGAAGGAAGGAAGGAAGGAAGGAAGGAAGGAAGGAAGGAAGGAAGGAAGGAAGGAAGGAAGGAAGGAAGGAAGGAAGGAGGGAAAGAGGGAAGGAAGGAAGGAAGGAAGGAAGGAAGGAAGGAAGGAAGGAAGGAAGGAAGGAAGGAGGAAAAGACAGATCAAGGGAAGGAGAAAGGGGGGAAGAAGGGAGCTAGGAAGGGAAGGAGGAAGGGAGCAGGGAAGGAAGGAGGGAAAGGGAAGAAAGGAAGGAGGGAAGGAAGGAAGGAAAAAGGGAAGGAGGGAGGAGGAAAGGAAGGCGGGAAGGTATACATACTTGGAAATTGTATAAACAGATAAAACAATTTCATTTTCTTATATAATCTGCTACTGCTTTATTCTCTGCCCCAAACAAAAAAGGTTATTAGCTATTCTATGAATATATCCTATTTTTTTACCTCCTTGCATTGGTCAAACCATTTCCTCTGTTAGAATACTCTCCCCTTTAATGTTTATTAGACTGTCTTCAGTCAGATTAGTACTTCTGATCCTTAATTCTAATCCATCAGAAGTCATCCTTCAAGACCCAGTTCAAATGCTAGTTTCCTAAAGGAATAAGCTATATATAGGATAAATAGGAAATAATTAATAGAGGGAAGGAATTAAGGAAAGGGAATTAAGAGAGGCTAGAAAGGCTTCCTGTAGAAAGTGAGATTATAGGCTGAACTTTAAGGAAGCCAGAAGTCTAAACTGAAGAGAGAGAGCATTGCAGGCATAGGGGACAGCCAAAAAAAAGCCCAGAATTGAGAGTGTCTTGTTCATGGAAGAACCAGGAAGCTAGTCACTGGATGGAAGAATATGTGTCCAGGAGTAAAATGTAAGAAGCCTGGAAAGGTAGGCAGGGGCTAGGTTTATAAAGGGCTTTGAATGCCAAATAGCATTTTACATTTGATCCTACAGGCAAGAAAAGGAAGCCAGTGAGTGGGATTTATTGAGTGGCACAATCAGATGCATTTTAGGATTATTACTTTACCAGCAGACTATTCAGGCGTGCATGAGGTACTGAGGGTGGTGAACTAGAGTGGTGTCAGCAGAGAGAAGGGAACACATCTGAAAGATGTTGCAAATGAGAAGTCAACAGGCTTGGACAACAGTTTAGATCCAAGGTGACAGTGAGGACTACAGGATGTCCTCTAGATTGGGAGTCTGAAGTGGGAGCAGGGGTGAGGTGGAGAAAAATATTGAATTCCATTTTGGACATATGGAGTTTAAGATGTCTAATGGACATCCAGTTCTAGATGCCTGAAAGGAAGCTGAAGAGGTGACGGAAGGTCAGCAGAGTTTGGGGGTGAATAGGCAGACTGGAGAATCTGAGAGCATGTGAGAGTAACAAAATGCTTGGGAGCTGATGAGATCACCCAATAAAGTAGTATAGAGGGGGGAAAGGGGTCCAAGACAGGACTCTATGGCTAAAGAGCATGGTTTAGAAAAGGATCCTGCAAAGGAGACAGGGAAGTGGAGAGATAAGTCAGAGGGGGTTTATCCTCAATAGAAGGGCTATGGCGGCAGGTATTTGATTTAAGGAATATTTACTTTTTTGGATCTTCTTAGTATTTGAAATAGAGCCATGGTGTGCCCCTTGGTACCTTTCTTTATGCCTCACCTGTCTGAGAAAGTCTGTAGAGAACGGGAAGATCTCCATACACATCTTTGAAGAGAAAAGCAAATGAGAAAGGCCTGAGTCAATAACTCTGCTCATTTGAGTTTATAGAGAATTTAAACTCAATAAACCCTTTAAGTAACTACTGTGTAGAAGGCTCTGGAAAACTCAGAAGGAGGCTTGTTCTTCCTTGGAGTCATTCCAAGCTGCCTACCAACATATCCACGTCTCCCATATCCTGAAAAAATCCTCCCCTGGTCCTTTTATCCCTGCCAGCTCTCATCCTCTATCTCTTCTGGCCTCTGTCGCTAAACGCCTAGAAAAGGCCATCTACCATAGGCGTACCGTAAAAGAATGACCATCATTTTGCTTCCCTCTCATTGCCAGGATAAAGAGATGCAGAGAATTAATATATAAGGCTGAATCTCGCAGAGAAGTCACCTCTCCGAGTTATTTTTCATGCCCATGACAGACATTATGGCTTCTATCTCTACCTACCAAAAATGGAATCCAGTGTCTGAAGCACAAAATAAAAAAGTAGAGCTTCATTTTGTCTGCCTTGTACGAGGATCAATGATGGAGGCTCCAGTGTCAGGATGGACAGATGCAACATTTATAGAGAGGTGCAATGGTGCAAAGAGCATCCTGTCAGTGCAAGAGCAGTGATGATCAGGACAGAGTCCATTATCTTCCCCTAAAACCACTCAAATAGGGAAGTCACATTGCTCAGGCCATTCCTGTCTATAGGAAGATAACCTTTAATTAGGTTGTCATACCATGTTGGGTTTACACACACAATCATTCAAGGCCCCTTTAATTATCTTTTCCCTATCACTACACTATGAGCTTCTTAAGGGCATGAACCATCTCTTATCTCCCTTATTACCTTGTACAGTATCTTTGGAAGTGATAGTCATTGATTAAGTATTTGTTGAATGAATGAAAAAAATTCAGTTTGTCTGAATTCAATGAAATAATAAACCCCAAGCCGAAAGAGTTTAATTTAGCAAAAATCATTTTTCATTAAATGTCTTTCTTTTAATTTGGTTGTCTGGGCATCATGCAGAGAGGAAAAAGAGTTTCAATCAAGACCATAATGAAATCAAGACATCATACTGCTTACATCCAGAATCAACTTTATCATAAATCAAAGGCAAGATACATTCAAAACTCCTGGCCATATATTAAGATTATTATACATATCCATATATTAGCAAATACAACTTTATAAAAGCACATGAACAGTCCAAATTTGATTCTTAATCAATGTATGAGGTTATCTTGCCATATAATTACTCTGGCACATCATGAACATTAAAAAAAAATACTTAAAATTGTTGCAAAAAAAAGGACAGGAACAGTATTTTTGGTTTATTTGTTTCTTAATTGTTTTAAGAAAATGAATTTCCAAATAAAGAAAGAAATATGAAAAGGATGTCAAAAATATAGCATGAGGGTTAAGGGTTAACAAGTTTACTTTAAAAATCATCTGGGAGATGAAGAAACTAAAAGTCTGAGACTCACTGGCCTGAAGTTTATATTTCCTATAACAATAAGATTGCATTTCTAACGTCTTACCAGAAGGTGGCACAAACTAGCTACGTTAGTTTGTGTACAATTTTTTCAAAGCAAAAAACCTTGGTCAGGAAACAGTTCTCCAGTTTCTCACCTGGACACTTGCACAACTGCTAAGACATGATCTATTTAGTGTCAATTCATTCAATAACCAACCCCACAATCTCCTCTTTAGAAATTTGAATATGAAAAGTGAGAAATTATTTAAAATTCAATCCAAATGTGGCAAAAGAAATGAGGGCTGGATTATTGAAAGTATATATTTTTTCATAAAAATAATGAAAATACTCAGAAAATATAAATGTTTTTGATTCAACACATAGACTAGATAAGTATTTATCTTAATAGCAGTTTGTTCTTCCTCAGCTGCATCTAACCATAAACTCAATAGACTGTTTAAAAGAGGAACAATCCAAGTAAAGGAATGGTATTAACAGGAATACTAAATCTGCTTCTGTGATGTCATTGGCCTTGTGGTCTGGGTTATTTAAATGGAATGTGCTTCATTTCTTGTTACATTTGCCTTTTCTTTTCTATCTCCAACGCTTAGCATGTATCTGGCACAGAGGACATACTTAACAAATATTAAATGATTGATTGTTTATTAAATGAAGTGGAAAAACCAGGGGCCATTTTCTATAGAATTCAGTTAGCATGACCAGTTATTCTCTGCACAGATGGAACAGCCTAAAGGAAAGATTGCCAACAAGATATAAGGCCACAAGGAGGCCCACACTAAAAACCATTAGCATATACACATAACTATAAATATATATACTTTATTTTTATGTAAAATATGTATTGGTTTTCAGTGTTGCATTTTTAATATGTACAAATATATGTTAATGGGATAATAATATATCTATGTTAATTAATTTAATGTTATTTTATACATACATAAATTGATGAGATTAGTTTAAATGTTGGATATTTTTTCAAAGCAATTTGTGAAGAGAAAATATTCTTTAACACAGTATGTTCTGGAGAACAAGATAAATGGGCTTGAGGAGGAAGAGGATTCTATTTTGAGTGAAATTGTATCTACGATTTGGATTTTGGAGGAGGCTCCCTTAGCCAGTGAATGTTAACTCCTCTAAAGCATATAGTTTTAGAGAGTTACCTAGCACACTGAGAGCAGAAGCAATTTTCACACAGCTGTAATAGTTCAGAAGTGAGATTTGAACCCAGGTATTTTTGGCTCTGAGATTGGCTTTCTGTCCACTGAAGCCTCCAAAGGCTTAAAAATTAAAAAATTAAAAACATTAAACAACAACAACAACAAAAAAAAACAAATGGAGTTGGCAACTAATTTTTTTTTTATTTCAAAAGATTTTATGCTTGAATATAAGACATCCTGTGACTAAGAAATAATATACTTTTAAAGTACACTATGATGGATTAATCGGTAGAAAATCACTATTACCCCTCAAGGAAAAAAATCTTTTGAAAAAAGGTTGCATAATGAGGTAAAAAATAATCCCTTGGCACTGATTAACAAGTGGTATGCAAGAAATAGAAAGAAGAGGGCTTCAGGAAAAAGCAAAGGCTTCCAGGACAGTGGGGGCACGGAGCTATTCATCGAGGCCCCATAGTCCACTCAGGAGCCACTCTCTGCAGCATTCTCAGCAACCTCAAACAATGAGGCTCACAACCCAGGGGAACATGAGCTGAACACCTAACCAGCTGGAAAGATCTGCAAGCACCACAAAAGCTAAGTCTTTAATTTCTAAAGAATCTTCCAATTTTCCTGAAACAGTTTAAGAGCAAGGACCACACTCAGCCTGATCATCTTCAGAATCATCTTCTATGAAACAATCATTTGTAAAGAGCCAAAAGGGCAAGAGAGAATTGTTTGTCTGTGTTTAATAAGAATTTAAGTCTGTGCTTTCCCCTCCAGGCAAAAAGCATTAATTTACAAAACAATATCACTTATAGACCGTAGCACAATTAATGGCAAGTGAAGAAAGTTGACACTCTATGGGCAATGATGGACTAAGAAGGGCCAGTTAAAATGCCCCCAAAATCATGTCAGCTAAATGGCTTTATCTTGGTCAAGGGTGGGAGTTTGCTTGCGATGACGATGTACACACTGACAGGGACAACAATAAAGCTTAGCAGTTCATTGGTAGCATTTGTTCCAGCAAAATGACTTCTTATCATCAATCACAAATGCCTTATCACACACTCATAGACAATTAATTCAAAGGAAAAGTCATCCTACCACCACTTCCTCACCTAAAATATGTCTCAGTTCAATTCCTGCCAATTACCAGTCAATGAATTCACTTCACAGAGATTTACTTTCCATGTTTAAAAAAAAATTCACAAGCATGTACAAAAATGATATTCCAAAAGAAATGCATTAAAATAGATATGGCTCCATGTCGAAAAAGAATCACATCACATGTAGGGAGGCCAGAAAGGGCCACAAGAAGCAATACTAGTCAATGCATTTTGGGGAGAGATAATGCACCCACAACTCCACTTGGCACAGAAGAATTCTCCTGAGATGGCCTGAGCTGTTTCCATTACTTTGTAGCAGGATTCTTCGGAGGGAGGAGTTTATACGTATTAAAATAACCCACCACTTGCTGGGGAACTTCTGCCAAGACACACTGAGCAAGGGCTTCCTTTGGAGACTTGTTTAAAAAAAAAAAAGAAAAAGAAAATCAAACCAGTGTCTTGGTTAGCAACCATATGATAAACAACAGATTAGGCACCTTAATTTGGACAAAATTACTAAACAAAAAAATTCCACTTTTTCCTTTTGTGCCTGGAGGCCCATTTCTTATCTTGGCATCATCAAGATAAGGTCTTTTGTTGACTTATTTATTAAAAAACAACATTATACAGTCTTCTTTTATGCTGTCATTTCTGACAGACTGGAAAAACCACACTCAATACTGTGTTTTCCTCAAAACTGAAAGTTAATGGGTAACTGGAGACCATTACACACAGACTGCAAAAAACAAAAACAAACCTGATCACTGTAAGAGAGCAAATAAAGTATTTTCTTCAGTTACTCCAATTAAGCTTAATCCCAATAAGAAAAGGGAATTTTCAACCAGAATATTAGAACTACCACAGTATGGAAAGTAAAGAAAAAAATAATATATCTAAAATATTCACCCAGAGAGAATGAAGTCTTATCTTATCACCTTATCTTTACACTAGGAAATA
Organism: Monodelphis domestica; assembly: GCF_027887165.1. Lineage (NCBI taxonomy): Eukaryota > Metazoa > Chordata > Mammalia > Didelphimorphia > Didelphidae > Monodelphis > Monodelphis domestica. The sequence continues at coordinate 188,441,237 of NC_077229.1, forward strand.
TAAACAAACAAATGCCATTAAAAAAAAAAACTTAGAAAAAAATTTGCCAAAGCTTCTAGAGCAGAGACCCCAAGAGGGTCCTAGGACTCATTGAGAATGTGTTGAAACCTAGGGTCCACAGAGTCCAAAGAATGGTAGGGAAGACAATTACATCTTTATTTTCAGTCATCTTTGGTTTCCTTTTAAATCACACATATTTTATTTTCTGCATTTAAAAGCACTATTTTACACAAAGAAGACTACATCAGATTGCCAAAAAGGTATGCGATTGGGGTTACTATCTCCATTCTAGGAATTAGAAAAATGGACTTCATGTTGTAAGTCTGCTATGACAGAAAAATTTAGGGGACCTGCTAGACCACCTCCATCTTGGTCTTAAGATTAAGATTTGCCTCAGGTAAGAATCCCTGCTTTAGAAGTATTGGCAATTTTTTTCTAGGTTTTTTTTTAAGGCATTTGATTACATTTCCTAGTTAAGATAAGGTAATGAAAACTTCATCATAGAGTGATAGTTATGTATCCAACAGAGTCTCTGGCTAGCAAAACTTTGATAGAGACTTCAAAAGCATAGAGGATGAATGAGTCTTACTGCACAAAAGCAAGTAGATGGATACAGGCACAACAATCACAAGAAGACTTGTCCTGTTCCTAAGCATAAGCTATGGACCAAGAGAGATGCCCTTCACTCAGGACATTCAGCTCCATGGCTGGGGACAGGGAGAATGGCAATACTCACATTCTGGAACTGTCTGAAAGGAACAAACTGAACGATGTCTCTGATAGCAACCTCTCCGGTTGGAGACCTGAGTGCTCCACCATCACCATCAAGGAACTCCATTGCACTGAAGTCTGCCCCTCCAACACCAACGATGATGATAGACATAGGCAGTTTGGAAGCATTCACTATGGCTTGCCTGGTTTGATCAAGGTCTGTGATCACACCATCAGTGATGATCAGGAGCACAAAATATTGCTGTTAAATAAGACAAGCTTTGTTAGCTTCCTGATCAAATAGTGTGACAGCAAGCACAAGCTAGGCAGCTAGATGGTGCAGTAGATAAGAGTGCTGGCCCTGCAGTCAGGAAGATCTGAGCTCTAATCCTACCCCAGATTCTTAGAGCCCTATGCAAGTTTGCCTGTTTCTCTACCTGAAATGGGAATAATAATACCACCTTCCTCCCAGGATAGTGGTGAGGATAAAATAAGATATATGTAAAGCACTTTCCAAACCTTAAAGCACTAAATAAATGCCAGCATTTAATAATAGTAATTTTAAAATAATAAAAAATAATAAAAAGTAATTATTACTAATAAACTATTAATGACAAAAAATAGTTTTTAAAGGATAGAAAAGAATGCCCAGAGTTATAAAACTGTGCATTCCCTTTGATCTACCAATACCATTTCTGGGTCTGTTTCCCAAAGAGATCAGGGAAAAAGAAAAAGAACATATGTTCCAAAATATTTATAGTAGCTCTCTTTGTGTTGGCGAAAAACTGGAAACTGAAAGAATGCCATCAATTGGGGAATGGCTGAACAAATTGTGGTATGTGGTTGTGATAGAATACTACTATATTCCAGAAACAATGAGCAGGTTAATTTTTTTTAACTTGGAAAGACCTACATAAAATAATGAAGAGTGAAACAAGTAGAACCAAGAGAACATTATATACAGCTACAGAATTAATATTTGAAGAATATCTTGTGAGATACTTGGGAATAAATTATGTTAAAATAATACAAAGATGACCAAAAAAAGGAAAAAGTATGGTTTAAAATGTTTTTAGCTATTTAAAAAAAAAAAGGACAGAGAAGAGGTAGTACCCACTTAGCAGACGGAACCCAACACAAACAAAATAAAAAGTTAATATTAATTTATTAAGAATTCTTCTGCTCACATTGGCTGCGGGAAGGGTGGGTGGAGGGGAAAGAGGGAAATAATGTGATTATTGTAACCAAGGAATAATGATCTAAATTGGCTAAATAAACTAATTCAAATGGGGGAGGGGGGGAATTCTTCTGCTGTTTTATCACGCCACTAAAGTCACTTCCTCTCTTTCCCAGTGTTTCCTTACTGTTGCAACAACTCTTGAATAAAATCTATTGAGATCTTCAGACAATAGATTGGCTTGGCACAGAAAAAGAGAGGATATTTGAACTAAAGTGGCACAGTTTTTCAAAGAAACATAATAAGGTGCAGTTAAGTGGTACAGTAGATAGAGTGCCAAGCCTAAAGTCAAGAAGACTATCTTCCTGAGTTCAAATACAGCCACATGACCCTGACCAAGTCATTTAAGCCCACTTGCCTTTTAAAAAGGGGTAGGGGTTATAATAACAGTCCATGAAATAGAGTTGGCCTGAGGATACCATCAGACCACATCATAAGCACTAACAGTATTCCATTTTGCAACCTCACTGCCAGAAAAGGCAAAACAAATCAGTATTTCTACAAAGAAAAAGAAAAAAAAATCACCATCCTAATTTTAAGAACTAAATATACTAACAGTGCATTCTAATGACTCATGGGGAAGTTATGAACTGCCTATATTCAAAATTATAAACTGGAAGGAAAAATAATTAAAATAACAACCATAGTAGAGAATACCTAGAAAACAGGAATAAGAGATTTAGCAAAATATATGTTAACTACATATATATATATATATAATTTTCAACTCCCAGACTTCTCCTAAATCTCCCCCTTCTCATATTTTTACAAATGGAAGAAGAGAGGAAGACAGAAGCAAAGGAGAGAGAGAGGAAAGGAAAGACAGAATCAGAGAAGAGATAAACAAAGGAAGAAAGAAAGAGAACGATTACAATGACTTTAATAATATTACCAAATAAAACAATATTCTTTGAAAGTATAAAAATGATACAAAAAATTGATCATATTTTCAGCCATTTCAGTCTAGTTGAAAAAAATTAAATAATCTGTTAATTAAATTAAACTATTAATTAATTAAAATAAATAATACTTCTAGGGCAATGATGGAATAAATGACCTGATAAATCTTTTCAATCCCTATTCCATTATTCTAGGTCAACAGGATAGATGAAAGATCCAATAATAGCTGCTAGCAAAGAAAAGTAGTTTTCTTTATTAAGAGTCACAGGATTAGAGATCATAATAAGTCATTAAGAACAACCCCCTTATTTTTACTGATTAAGAAACAAAAACCCAAAAAAATAAAATTACTTTCCTAAGACCCCATAAGTAGTAAGATACAGAAAAAGAAAATGAATTCAGGTCTATAAACCTCAAATCCAATTCTTATTCCCCCATACACCTCACAAAAGCACAAACCTTAAAACATTGTATAAATGTGAAGTTTTATTTCTGCTATTGAAGTTTTCTAAACAAGAAATCCAATGATATCAGGGGAAAAAAAACCTTTTAAATCATATATTTCCTAAAAGAAATAATTCTCAAAACCTTTTTTCCTACAGAAAATTATCTTTATGGAAGACAACACAGGGCTCTTCTCCCTCCCCTTTTTACTCTGAACATAACTTCAAATGAAACTTGCATTTCCATATGCACATGAAACTTGAAATTTCTCGGTACAGCTTGCTTTTCTTTTTAAGTATATCACAAATGCAGCATGTTCACTTTCAAAGCTATCCTTGCTTGTGATTCCTTCAAGTCTTCCTTCTGTTCTCGTCTATGTATTTCAAAAACATGCTTCAATACCTTTTTCATTTCTTTTCCTTTTCTCTTTTTAAAAAAGTTTTATTGATGCCTTTGGTTTTTACATCATAGTTTATTACCAAATTATCTTCTCTCACCAAGTCGGCCACATCTGTACTCCATCCAATATTTCACATGCACAATCCCCTATTTCTTCCAAAAAGGGAAGATTAAACATTCCCTCAACTCTTGTCTGGGGCCAAGATTGGTCATTCATTATAATTATACAGATTTGGGCTTCATTTTATTACTCTTTTCATTTCTATGACTACAGTCATTATGTATATTTTTCCTCAGTCTGCTTAATAATATAAATAATAGCTAACGTTTAGATAAAGCTTTGAAGTTTGAAAAGCACTTTTTTTTTCATTTGATCCTCACAACTATCCTGAGAGGTGAGGACTATCATTATGCAATTTTAAAGATGAGGACAGGAGCACCAACAAAGGTGAACTGATTTTCCCAGTCAGTATCTGAGGCATGATTTGAATGCAAATCTTCTTGGCTACAAGTCCCATTTTCCTGCTGCACCAAACAGTACTTGATTCTATATCAGTTTGTACATTTTTCCCTCTCTTTCTCAAGAGTGGTTAATCCTGTAACCTGAATATGTCATTATATTTATATACCAATAATGGATATCCATTTTATTTACAGTTCTTTACTACCCCCCCCCAAAAAAAAAAAGATTCTGCTATGAATATATCTGTAGATGGTCTTTCGGTCTTTGACATCCTACCTAGCAATGAGATCAAATGCATGAAACAATTTAGTCATTTGGGAGGCATAAAGCCAAACTATTTTCCAAAATGGCAGAACAAATCACAAGTCCACCAACAGTTTATTCATGTGCCTGCCTTCCTGCAGCCCTTTCAGCAATGGCTACCTCTGCCTTTTGTCAGACTTTGCCATTTTGCTGTGCATGAATTTCAGGCAAAACTTCCAAATTGGTTTTTTTCCTATTTTTTTTTCTATTTCTAGATGGTGCCGTGGATTTCTTTTTTATTTTTTTATTTACATTTATTTATTTATTATTTCTAGGTGGCACCATGGCTAAAGCACTGGGCTTAGAATCAAAATTTATCATCATGGAGGCAGCTAGGTGGCTCAGTGGATTGAGAGCCAGGCCCAGAAATGGGATATCCTGGGTTCAAATCTGACCTCAGATACTTCCTAACTGTGTGACCCTGGGTAAATCACTTAACCTCCATTGGGTAGCCCTTACCACTCTTCTGCCTTGGAACTAATACATAGTATTGATTCTAAGGCAGAAAATAAGGATTAAAAAAAAAAAAAGAAAAGGTTTATCATCATGACTTCAAGTTTGGTGTCAGATACAGTGTGATCCTGGACAAATCACTTAACCTTGTTTGATTCAGTTCCTCATCTGTAAAATGAGCTGGAGAAAGAAATGGCAAACTACTCTACTCTCTTTGCCCCCAAATTAGGTCACAAAGAGTCAGACACAACTGAAAGCAACTCAAGAACAATAGACACTAGCCATTAACACTATCCTTTTTAGAACTACTTGTTCACGTTCTTTGGTCATTTATCCATAAGAGAATAGCTCTTGGGAATCAACTTTGCATAAAGAAGAGTTTCCCCAAAATCATAATGGCCCAGAGAGAATCACATATTCCCCTCCTGGCTCTGTTTATGACTTTCTGGCCTTCAAATCCTGCCTCTGCCGCTAGCTCATTCTGAAACTTCCCACAGTGCCTGGGGCCTCCTCAGCTGTAACTTTGACCTTCTGACACTGGAATATCCCTCCACTAGGCTCTCCCTTTCTCCCAACAATGAGTTCTGTCCTTCCTTCATTAAGAGGAGTTTTACCAAAACAGTCACAGGCCAGAGATTGTTATCATTAAGACAGATCTTTATCCTACTGCAGAGTTTGCTAAAACTCAGGGTCCCTCTGTCCCTCTGTCCCTCACTCCCTGCTTTCTTCCTTCTTTCCTTCCTTCCCTCCTTCCTTCTTTGCTTCCTTTCTTCTTTTCTGCCTTTCTTCCTTCCTTTCTTCCTCCTTTCTTTCTTCCTTCTCTCCCTCCCTCTCTCCTTCATTTCTTTCCTCCTTGCTTCTTTCCTTCCTTCCTTCTTTCTCTAATTTCTTCCTCTGTTCCTTTTTTCTTTTTTCCTTCCTTCCTTCCTTTTTTTTTTGACAATTCTATCTCCAGCCCCCCTCTTCTTCTCCATTTCCTCTCACACTGACAAAAAAGCAAAACAAAATCCTTACACCAAACACTCACAGTTAAATCAACAAATCCTATCATAACTTTAAAACTAGATAGCACCTTAGAGGCCATCTAATTCAACTCCTTTTTATTAAGTTGAGGAATCTGAGGCCTAAAAAAGTTAAATGGCTCCCCCAAAGTCACGCAGGTAGTATATGGCAGAATTAGGAATTAAGCGTAGGTGTTCTGACCTCAAATCCAGCATTCCTTCCACTATTTCCACATGCCACAACCAAGGTGGAAAAATACACCCTGCGATCCACATTACCCCACTTACTGATGCTGTCTGTTGTTGTGTGGCTGCAGCAGCAAACCTGGCCACGTGATTTATTATTGGAGAAAAGTTGGTTGGCCCATAAAGCCTAATCTGAGGAAGGCAGGTCCGATACGCATCTATGATGCCTTGGATTCCTAGAGAACAAAAGCAGGATTCATCATTAACAAGCATATCAGTTATGTGCTAGCATTTCAGTGCAGACCCTGTAAAGACCTGTTACTTTGAGGCATGAAAGAAATATTGCCCTTTGACACAAAGAAGCAACTGCCTTTCGTGTGTCAGCTTACATTTCATCAAATCATAACCTTCCTTTTGGGGGATGAAATAGCAAATGAAATAGGGCTGTATGAAACTCAGATTCATTAAGAAATTAAAATAAGGGAAGAAATTTCTTTGTCTACAACCAAGGACATAGGGATCTCTATACCTTTGGAACCTCAAAGGATTATTCAGGTGTAAAGATGTAGAACACACAAATACTTTTTCTTTATAGAGAGTTTCTATACATTATGTTGAAACTGTAAACCTTAAAATTCCTTAGACTTATAAATGTTGGAAATTTCACCATGGGAAATTTCATACTTGGAAAATTTCTTACTGATAGTCTATTGGAATGTGAACCCCATTGGCATGGGAGGTTCCTCCTCCTCCCTTCTTAAGATTACTTTAGGACAGAAACCTTTTGCTGAACAATGGAAAGGACTTTGACCTATGCTTAAGCATAGAACAGGAATTTCTTTGAGTCATGATTGATTTTAGAATTGATACAATGGAGATACTTGGAATCAATCTCCACCCTATTCAGTCCTAACAGGATTGAGTAAGGGCTGCAGCCTAGATCAAAATTTAATTATTCCAATCTCTACCCTACTCAGTCCTAACAGGATTTAGGAAGGGCTGTAGCAAAGGATCAAAGATTTAATTATTTGAAAATATGACCTTCAACAGACATGTGCAAAGCCAGAGTCCTCTGGGCGGTCCTGGGTTAAGCTAGAGCCTCCATTGGCACAGGGAAATTGATGGACAGTGATTGGTAGATGGGAGAACTGAGGGGAGGCAACTTGGATGGTTTCCTTAAAGATAGGAGGGTCTGAAGCTGAAGGAGGGGGTTGAGGAGTTTGTCTGAGTGGTTGGAGTGTGCTCTGAGAAGTTTGCTCTGAAGGAAGCTGAAGGTGGGGCCTCTGAGACTGTTTCTCCATTTTGGTCACGTGAGTAATAGGGACTGATCTCTTTTCTTTGCCCCAGCTATCTAAGGGCTTGGGCCTTTTGGCCCAGCCTAAACAGAAGGGGTATTTAAGCCCTATTCCCTTCTCTCCCTTTTCTCTCTCTCTATCTCTAATTCCTTTCTTCCTCCTGTTGTAATTAAACTCCATAAAAGGTTGACTGCTGACTTGAGTTTTCATTTAGGAATTACATAGCTGAATTCCTTGGCGACCTTAAATTAATATATATCAGTCTTTTAAAGTGATTTCCTTGTCACAAAACTAACTTTGGAAAAATGTTTATTGAATTGAATTATTTATGACAGAGAGGCACCATGACATAGTGGCTAGTAAATTATTCCTGACACCAGGAATACCTACAAACCTCTTGATGTATAATGTCTATGTGATCCTGGGTGAAGAATTTAACCCCACAAGGCTCTAAGCAACTCCCTAAAGCTATAATTGCAAAAAAGGTGCCAACCTCCACTGGTAGAGGAAATTTCCTCATCTTGGAGTTCCCTAAACCAGTAAAATCACAGGGTTAGTTCCTCTTCATCAAATGTTTTGTCATACCTAGTCAAAATAGTGCATATATGTAAATGCTTTAAAAAGTCAAAAATGCAAAACAAATATATGATATTAACCACAATAATATGACCCATAATAATATCTCCTGCCAAGATCTGGATAAAGTTTTCAGTTTATTATAAAACTTTTCATTATTTGGCCTATAATCATAACACAAATGATTAATGCAATTTTTCTAATATCTTACATCATTTAGTGCTTAAAATTTCTCAGACATTATTGCTCCTTGGTTTTTTTTGTTGTCATTGCTACAACCAAATATTAAATGTTCAAAGAAAAAGAGAGGTCTGAAGTGAAAAATAAAATTGATGCCATTGAAACTTTAAGCTTAAGATCTTCATTTTAATTTTGAAAACTTACCATTACAGAAGGGGCTTTCTGAGTTAAAGTTTAGGGGAAACTCATGTGATACCTGTCAACACACAAATGAGAAAATAAAATTTTCGGCATATTTCACTAAGTGAAGCTTCACTAAGCTCTGGGAGGATAAAAGGACTTCTTACCTGCCACTGAGGCGGTATCTGGGCCCCAAATCCAAAGGCTGGAAACATCTTATCACTAAAAATAAAGTTTAACGATATGAAATGTTTTGCTCTCCTTAAATATCAGGCAGATTAATGACTATGTCCATCAAGAAGCATCAGCTTTGAACATACAATATGAGCAAACAGGAAAAATTTAAGTATTTATTTACTTTAGAGCAAACAGTCCTAGCAAGAAATTAGTCACTCATAACTCTAATGCTCACCTATCTATAAAGAGAAATTATGGGGAAGGAGGGGGGGATTAACAAACATTTAGTGAGAGGCCTACCAAATGCCAGGCACCCTGCTAGGCCCTATTAGTACAAAGAAAAAATTAAATATTCTCAGTCCTAAAGAAACTGAAATAAAAACCCCTTGGGGGATTTAGAGTGGAAAGGGAACTGAATCTAAAATCCTCACTTTACAAATAAGTAAACTAACCCAGACAGATGAATTCAGATCTTCCTGATTCCAAGTCCAATCCACTCTACTCCACTGCTTCTGATTTTTGCACCAGGCATATAGGAAACACTATACATATTTATTATATGAACAAAAGCAAGTGATTTTTTTTCTGGGTAATTACAAAAATCCGTTATTGTCATTTTTCAAAAGACCAGTAAACATTTATAAAATAAATTTGCCAGGATTTTCCTAAAATAAATCATTTTTTAATTTTTATTTATTAAGCACCAACTATATATCAGGCACTGTACTCAAAAACTAAAGACACAAGAGAGGCAAGAAGTCCCTGCCTTCAAGGAGCTCACAATTTAATAGTGTGAATCTCAAAAAATTCTCAGACCCTACTTCATAAGATTTGGTTAAGACCATTCCCATTTTAAACAATGAAGGGATTTAGTCAGGAATGTGAGAACTTTACTCCACCCATACTTAAGCATACTTTAGGAGAAGATAAAGTTGTAAACTCTTTTCTAAACAATGAAAAAGTACTTAACTCATACTTACAGTGAAGCAAAAGCCTTAAGCTAAGTCTATTTTTAGAAAGGTGCTAAGTACCTATGAAGGTCAGGCAACTTGCAAACCTACAAGGGACAAGCTTAACAAAAGAGGTGTGAGGTTTTAGTCTACTCAGGTGTGAATTACTAAAAGTTTAGTCTACTCAGGTGTGAATTAAGAATGGTCTGTCCTTTGGAAAACGTCTACTGTGATTGGTAGATGGGAGAACTTAGGGGAGGTGACATAAGAAAAAATTCTCTTTAAAAGGAGCTAAAAAGAGGTCTCTGGATGATTCAGCTTGCCAAAGCTGAATTGGAGAGAGGCTGCCTTGAAGGGCTTGGTGGCTGGCTGAAAATTCAGTTGGCCAAAGCTGAATTGGAGCTCAGACTAGTTGGAGTAGCTGGGTCTCTCTGAACACTAGAATCTTGCTTGGGACAAATCTTGTGGTGAGTGGATTAAAGACTGATCTCTCTTAGGGCTTGGGCGGAGGCTGGCCTGGGCTGGCCTAGCCCTTTTCTCATTATTTCCTCTTACTTTCTCTCTCCCTTTCATTAATTCCTTAATTTGTAATAATTAAAATCTCCATAAAAACCCAGATGACTTGGGTATATTTCATATTTGGGAATTTTTCCCTGGTGATCACTTTATATTTAACTCAAGACAATATCTTGAAACCATATTTCTGTGGTCACAATAGGGATGATAATATGCCAATAAATATATGCAAACAAGCCTTATACAGGACTGATGGTAAATAATTAACAGAGAGAAGGGATCAGAATTAAGGAGAGCTGGGGAAGGCTTCTGTAAAAGATGAGATTCTTAGCTGGGACTTACGCATCATAATCTTGAATGACCATCCCAACAGACCAGATGGCAGTCAAATATTCATTAACTCCATTGGGGCTGATGTAATGAAGAGAGTCGGGAGATCGAGGATCCCCATTTGAGCCAGTGAAATCTACTCCCACCTGCAATCAACAACATGTTAACACTTAGCAAGGCTGGAAGGCACAGACATTTCCTGTACCAAACCCATTCTTCCCTATTAAATTAAATCAAGGAGTATTTAAAGAGAGTGTTTCTTGGCTGGATCATGTCTCTCAGTTGTTTGCATGAAATACCTACCTGCTGTTCCTGTTATTCCAGAAACCTTAAATCATGAAGTTCTATTGCACTCAGGCCTTCACTTTGTGGATTTGTTACCACTTTTGCTATTTTCAGTTAATGGCTCTTTCAATTACTCTATTTATTACCAAATGAGCACAGATTTCTATACATGTCTGCTTGCTCTCAGGAAAGACAGATTTTCTTATTCATAAAATAGAAAGCTTGTGACAAGGTTCAGAAATTGGATCCGAATAGAGCACATTTAATGAATTTATAGAAAGTCTGATCACACATTCAGTTCCAAACCAACAAAAAGTATTGTAAGACAGTCAGGAAAGCCTTCCTATCACAGTCCACCCTATAAAGCCCAGCTCAATAGACACAGAAATTTATTTCACATACGGTAAAATTCAGCTGACATCCTCCCATGATGTAGTCAAGGAAAGTGCATTCCACTGTAATCTAAACACAGAGAGTTAAAGTTAAAGCCGTCGCTTTGTAAAATACAGAACAAGGAGTTCCATTCACTTAGGTTTTGAAGAGAACATAAATTAATCTTGCTAAGCCAAAATGAATAAAGGTAAAATGTAAATACATGTAAATTAGTGCTGAATTCTAGCCTAGGATGTCTCTGCTTCACTAGTTCCTCTATCCCTGAATTACACCTCCTTCCAAATACTTGGGAATAAAGACTCCTGTTACAGTAGTTGCAAAGCTAAGCCATTTCACCTTATTTTCTTTGCCAACTCCCTGGCAAAACACAAAATTTAAAGCCAAGCCTGCTCACTCCATTCTGGCTGGATTTAGTACACAAAGCCAGCCCTCTGTTTATCAATCCTTCAGGACTTCCTATTCCACAGCAAGACCTTCTAACATTAATGGCGGCACATTGGCTCAAAATCCCAGGGATGTTCTAGGGGAGAATACATATCAGGGTTACATTTTGCTTTCGATGGAATGACCTTCCTTCAACAGAAGTGCATCACCACCATCAGGAAAAGAATATTACCTCAATCAAAAAGGAGGAAAATACAATGTTTAATTTTTAGGAGCTTAACAGTGGCTTTGTTTGAATTTTTCACATCCATCTTTATTAGAAAATGGTGCTTTTATAGAAGAAGTCTCAGAAACACACAGCCCGGGGGGAAATGAGGGGAGGGGAATTTTCCCTCTGCATGTTATAACCATTATTAAGTCTCCTCATCTTGAAAAGATTAACAGGATGGACAAAACTGGGTCAGGCTACTTTCATTCCAACAAGCCTAGAAAATGCCAGATCATCAGGCACTGTTTGCAGGGATAGAAGGCCATCGTTTTTGTTTGCCTTCTGGAAAAATACCAAACACGTAGAATGCTCCAAAGGCCTCGAGGCAAATGCCTCAATACTTTGAGATGTTTTAACTCTGGAAGTAAACATGCTATTTAAAAGATTTTGTTACAACTCATTCTCTCTATTCCCCTCTGCTCTGTGAATTTCTCAAAACATGATGTATAATTTCTGCACTGTCCAGAAGTCAAGGATTCAGGAGTCCAGACACACAGCATGTTGGCTCAGGAAATGGGGACAATCCTTCAAATGGATCTCAAATGAAAAGAACTAGCTCCAATGAGCACTGACCTCACAATGTTTCACACTGACAATACCAGAATTTTTGTAGCTTTTCTTCTTCAGCCTCTTCTTTTCATTTATGCATTCAAATTCAACCTATAGGAAGTGGAAGATAAATGTAAACTACAAAAAAAAATACCATTACCCCACCTGATATGGATTTAAGGAATGATTGACTTCCCTCCTTCAACATCATACCTTTTCATTCCTCTACTAAAATCTCCTGAGCCCTAAAATAGATTTATTTATTCACCAAGTGGCAGAGTAGATATAAGGCCAGGCCTGGATTCAGGATGATTCATGTTTCTGAGTTCAAATCTGGCCTTAGATACTTCCTGGCTGTGTGACTGTGGGCAAGTCACTTAATCTTGTTTGTCTCAATTTCTTCCTCTATAAAATGAACTGGAGAAGGAAATGGTCAACCACTCTGGTATCTTTGCCAAGAAAACCCCAAATGGGGTCACAAAGAGTCAAATGTGACTGAAGGCAACTGGATAACAACAGTTCATCAAATATACAAAATATCTATAACAGTCCAGTTTATTTTCCTATGACTGGAGCAGGCCTAATATTAGATTTGCCCTAGAAGAAGATTATTCTTGCTCTTTATAATAAACAATTCAAATGAAACATTCCTTAAGCAGCTCTCCAGGCAGAGAGCAAAATGAGTTGCTTAGGAAAAAAAAACAAAAAACGATTAGAGAATCAAGGAGCAAGAATCAAGCTACAACTACCAAATAGCACAACTGCTTTCAAGAACTTTTTTTGACTACCAGATGCATTCATTAGGATAAGAGAATATCTTTCTATTAACTAAGGGCATATTATGTGTGATCTGTAACCTGATGATTCTGTAATTCTATATTCTACCTTTTGTACTCTTCTCACTTAATTTTTCTCTTCTGACAGATGATCTCTGTCCATCTGACAAAAGTCTTTTCTATCTTTCAAGACTTACCTCATCTATAGTCTTTCCTGGGTGATCCAACCTTCTGAAATCCCACACCCCTTACTAAAAATCCTTATCAAGGATCTGAAAACTATCTCCTGAGGAACAAATCTAGCCTCAGTCTGATTTCTGTACTGCTCAAAAGAATGGCTTTTACATTTTAAAATATACATTTTTAAAAGACATTTAAAAAACCACCCTAGCTTGAAAGCCTTGTGAAAACAAGCAGCTGGGTAGATTTGGCCTTCAGACTAAAGTTTACTAAACCCTCCTTTAAATTACATAATTTATAGTTGTTGTTCAGTTATGTCAGACTCTTCATAAGCCCATTTGGAGTTTTCTTGGCAAAGATACTAGAGTGGTTGGCCATTTCCTTCTCCAGCTCATTTTACAGAGGAGGAAACCAACACAAACAAGATTAAGTGACTTGCCTATGGTCACATAACCAGGAAGTGACTAGTTTGCCATTTCTTTCTCTAGGTCATTTTACAGATGAAGAAACTGAGGCAAACAGGACTTGCCCAGGGTCACATAGCTAGTAAGTATCTGAGGCCAGATTTGAGCTTCCTCACTCCAGGGCCAGCATTCTACCTGCTGTGCCAAATGCATGCCCTGTGGGAATGAGGATAAAAAGAGTGTACGTAAGAAGCAATAATAGGAAATGAAACTAGAAAAGTGATTATTTGGCATCACTACAAAAAAAAGATATATTCCTTTACCCCCTATGTGTTCCTTCCCTCATCTCCTTCAAGGTCGATTTTGGGTTCTCTTCCTCAATAGATTCCTATTTCATCCAACCCATATTCTTCCAAAATTCTCTCCAACTTTTAGATGAGAGAAATCACCTTTCCATTTCTTACTCTCAAGAGTTTTCTTTTTCCTGATTTTTAAAAATATCCCTAACTTCTTTTCTACATGGGACTCCGTTTACTTCTTCAAACATACCTAGGGAATAAAACTACACCCTTTGCTCAAACAAAAATAAGTAAGAGACCCAGCTGTCAAGGATCCTAAATTTAAACAAGTTCAAATGCCCAGGCTGAAGAGTTTAAATGTTATGATATAAGCAATAGGCAATGGGTAACAGTTCTAATTAGGGAGATGAAAGGTCTGGAGCTGTCCTGTAGGACTGAACTAACAGATTTAACAATAATTCATCCAAAAACATCTCTAAGCATGTACTATGTACTGGGCAAGGAATTGGACACTGGGAATACAAGAATAATAAATGAGACCATCCCTTTTCACAGTGAACTCACAGTTTTTAAGTCATCTGCATAGAGATGATAGTTAAACCTAGTTTTAGATATATACAGGATGAACCCCAGACGTAACAATATAGAGGAAGAAAAATCAATGAGGACATATTATTATTTAAGGAAGTTTTTGTTGCTGTTGGTGCTCAGTTATTTCAGTTGTGTCTGACTCTCCATGACTCCATTTGAGGTTTTCTTGGCAAAGATCCTGGAATGGTTTGCCATTTCCTTGTCCAGCTCATTTTACAGAAGAGTGACTTGCCCAGGATCACACAGCTAGTAAGTGTCTGAGGTCAGAATTGGATTTCAAGTCCAGAACTCTATGCAGTGTGCCACTTAGCTGCCCTAAACAATGTACTGGAGAGGTCATAAAGATGCCTACTAGGGTAGTGACAGAGAGAACAAAACGAACAAAAACTCATGACAGTCTAGAGATAAAGACTTAAAGACTTTGTAACTGAATATGGCAATAATAAAACGGTGAAAAAGAAGGCGCTAAAATTTCAAACCTAGGTATAAAAGTTGAGCAAGAGGTTAGTGAGAGAACCATTGCTGTATTGTGGTACCAAGGAAGCACTAATCTGCTTTATTTAGAAAGTATTAGGAATTGGTTCAAATATACATTTGTTTCAAGAACAGCTGTATAGGAAATTTTGCTGAGTGACCACAGAATGAAATGGCCTCAGTAGAAATCATCAGTATGGTGTAAAGGTACTCAAATAATCTTAATAGAATTAGTTGAACCAGATGTTCTTCCTTACAAGGTTTCTCCCTGCACAAATGCTCTGATTTCATCTTTCTCCTGAGTGAGAAGAGAAAGATGGAGAGAAGAGCCAAATGGAAGATATAAAATCCAACTCAAAAATCAGATTCTAGTGCACTATACAAAAAGCAGTATCTACCTGGCTTAAACTAAAACAACAATAAATATGCCACTAGGTCGCACAACTAGTAGCCAACTGAAAATGGAAAGCAAGAATGCCAATTTACATATCTTGTCCTTTTACTCAACTTTTGAAGACTTAAAGTATTCTATATAATTTTGAGAAAGGTATATACTAGATTGTTTATCACACAGGAAGAAAATTCTAATTACAAATGCAAAACTAAAATGAAAAAGGTAGTAACCATGGAAAAATATTCTAAATTTAATTAATTAATTAATTGTTTAAATAAATAAGTGAATAAATATGTGGATAAATAAATGAATGAATGAAAATGAAATTAAAAAGGTATATACAAATTCAAAGAGACTCACAGGAGAATTTCGGGAGGCTCCTTTTAGTTTTGTCATGGTGGTTTGAAAAGTTCCAATGAGATCATGTGACCCATCATTATCATAATCATAGCACTCTACCTGAATTAAACATAATTAAAAATAAGCAAAAATCAACATCTCTCTGATTAACGAGAGCATATGGAAATAAATGCGATTCAATAACACCTACCTTTTACCTCTTAGGATGCCAAAACCTTTACATTTAGGCATTAGAAAGACTGTTACAAAGTCAAGAGATTGAATATAGAGTCCTTGCTAAAAATTCTTTACACACACATACACACACACACACACAGCTCAAACTAGTAAGATCTAGGTTCCACAGAATAGGCATCTGAATACTCACCTATCTCAGCCATCCATGGACAAGAACAAAAAGAACACAGATAAGAATGATACTTGGATCATTTTTTGTAACATAATAACACTGCCCCTCTCGCATAAAAAACATCTTTTCAAAGTTTAACAAATAGCAAAATGAGCTGATTTTTATCTTCTTTCCCCCATTTTTCCTACATTCTCTTGTGGCATCAGTCAAAAAGCCACCACCTCCAAGAAGGCAGGGGCAAAGGAAGACTGCAAGGGTATTCCACAGACTATCCACCAGATCTTGGCCAATGAACCATTAAGTTTCTCGGGATTCCCTCAAGTGGACTTGTCTGATATTATCATTTAGACTGGATAAGGCCAGATGAGTACTAGAATGATGATCCAAACTGTCAAGAGGAAAAGTGAAAAAAATAACCCTAAAATCACTGAATGGAGTATCTCGGTTGGTTGTCTTTGCTTTCATCTGTGCAGCACAGAGGAGTAAAACTTTTGATAGGGAAGATACTAAATGTCTTGGCTTCTTGGACTTTCACTTTCTGCTGGGCTCCAATAGCCAAGGGTCTCCGTTTTCCACTTCTGAATAGAAGTAAGACATTGCATTAAATATAACTCCAAGACAATAGATTTCCTTTAAGAGTTCTTCTTTCTTAGCCTTTATAAATTCAGAGCAGGGATGAGGAGAGGGCCTATCCTGGCAAGAGAAAGAACCACTCTATAAAAGCAGAGACGTCCCACCCACCTAGCTTTAGAACATAGCAGGGATGCAATGCTTTTCAACTCTGTGCATTAATAAAGAAAACAATGAGAAGGCTGACCTAAATGATCACTAAGGACTCTCTACAGTAGCTCTGTGTTCTATGCCCTGTAACCTATGAAATACTGCCAAGAAAACCTCTAAATTCTCTTGGAATATATAGTCCTCGTTAAAATCCTATAGTTAAAAAGCATTTCACTTTTGCCCCAACATTGGTGGCTTCTGCTCTACAAGAACAGTTTCAATTCTCAAGGTCAAATTAAGTAATTTTTTCTTTTCCTTATAATTAGGGTCATCTATCATACCTGGAGGCCTTTTGTTCCTAAATTTTACCTCTTTCTAAGAGACTAAAAAAAACATGGAAAATATAAAGGCAGCATGTTACTGTGGGGAAACTGTGGCTTTTCTCTCACTGGATTTGAAGTTGGGAGTTCAAATTCTGTTTAAATTCTATTCTATACACAAATTCTGTCTCTGCCACTTAATAGCCTGAATAACTTTGGGCAAGTTTTTAAAATGCTCTGGGATTCAGTTATTCATCTGTAAAATGAGAGGGTTGGACTGCATCCTTTGATGGTGCCTTATAGTTCTAAATCTTTGACTTTGTAATATGTAACAGCTGATGATTTCACATGCTGCTATTTAAAGTTGAAAAGATGCCTCTAACACTTAGAACACCAACTATTTCCAACATTTTGCCTGCTCTGCCCTACCTAATCTATTTCCAATCCTCAACTCTACTTTTTTCGTATGTCTCTAATAGAAGAATGACTTTAATTCAAACTTTCCACTTCACCTGAAAATAAAAAGAAACACAAAATAGAACATAATCCTAATTTTTTTTAAAAAACCAACCTTAATAAGTTTTTGATTGCTTTCAAATAGAATATTGTACAGGTACATGCATGTCCTATTTCACACATAAGCTTCGGGAAAGAAAAGAATTTCCAAAGGGAAAATGTTACATAGGTTTAGTAACTGCACATATATTTCATTTCCCCTAGAGCTTAATTTCCCTCTCTCCCAAAAAAAATAAATAAATGAAGTTTTTGATTATTTGCTATAATTAGTTTAATTTAATAATTAATAGATTAATTGCTATAGTTGGTGCAAGTAGAACACTCTCATTTTTCTCCTCCATGCTTTATGTTTGCCTAGCACTTTCATTTACATAATCTCATTTCCTCATGCAACCTATAAGGAAGACAAAACAGAGTCCCCATTCCATATCTAGAGGAACTGAGATTTATAGAGATTAAGTCACCCAGCTCATTAATAGTAAAACTGGGCCTTGACCTCAGGCCTTCAAGGGCTTTCGTTCTTATTTCATAGGTTTATTTTTAAAAGGGGGTGAGGGGTTGGGGTACATGATCCTGAGTCACTGGCTGGCATGTGGCCAGATATAATGAAGATAAGAACCCCACATGATTTCTGCCCATTTTTCTCCTTTAAAATGCATGGATCATATCATTAGTCAGTATCCATCACTAATGGATTAATTAAATAATTAGAAGTACTACGTATAAATTTTAAAGTTTAAAACATAGACACATGCACAATATAAACATATACCCATATTCACAAAGACATACATATATAAATATATTAAAAGCCCACACACTACACAACCCCACAACATTTTACTGATGCATTCACATTCTTGACAAGGTGGCAGGCATGCATGACTATTTGTCTTCCTGTCTAATCGATGTTATGGAAATGATTCATGCTAAAAGCCAAACACTGGCAAATTTAATAGAGAAACACAAATCATTGCTGATTTCCACTACAGTCTCTCTTCCCATCCCCTCACTGTTCATTTCTGTGAGTTCTTAAAGCAGAAAGACTCATAGATCTATAAAACTTTCTAAGACTCACTGCAAACACATATACACACAATTTAGAAGAAATGTAACTGACAATGTAGACAGGCAGTATGTGTTGTTGTTTTTTTTATGAATGTACAAAACTGAGGAGTTTTGAAATGAGGAGAGGCATTCACTAGAGAAAGCTCAGAAAACCAGTTTACTTACTATAATAAAATAGGCCATTAAGCATGCCACTGTGAGCAGAAAAGTTTAAAAGCATTATTTAATCTTTGAGACACCATTAGAAATGAAAAAGAAGAGTAATAATTCAGGCACCTCCAACATTCTCTCTGCCTGCTCTGGTCCTATAGGATGGAGTCCCAAATTATTACTAATTGAGGAAAAAGTTAAAACTCAATAAATGATACTATTTTTACATAGTTTCCTTTATTTCTAGGTTATTACTGCTGCTGGTGGCTAAACTGCTTCAGAAATAAAATATATTCTCTGTAAGATAAAATTTTATGAATTGAAGAAAAAGCAGTTTTACATAGTAGTTTCCATATCTATGTATTCCTGCTTTATCCACATTAATTACAATGGAGTTACTTTGTAGTCCTTTTTAAGGGAGAGGAAAAACTATCCATGGAACCACATAAAAAGAGCTCTAAACTGAATTTGCTTTTTTCATGTCATTTCATATTTAATAAGAATTTATGCTGTATTAATCCCAGGATGACAAACATCAGTCTCTTATTTCCTTTTAGTTTGTTCTATAACTTCATCCTTCTGTTCTAACATCCTAGATACAAAATTCTTTTTTTTCCAGATGAGTGACTTCAGATTTATTTTTTTTTTCCACTTGAGGACTATTACTTTATTTTTTTTACTTTTTAGTATTTTTCCATGGTTATATGATTCATGTTCTCTCTCTCCATTCTTCCCTTTCCCCTCCCGGAACTAACAAGCAATTCCACTGAGTTATACATATATTATCTCTCAATACCTATTTCTATATAATTCATTTTTGTAATAGGGCAATCTTTTAAAGCCAAAACCCCATATCCTATACTCATATAAACAAGTGATAAATCATATGTTTTTCTTCTGCATTTCTACTCCCACAGTTCTCAAAATTCTTAATAAATGAGATATTTTTACTTTCTGCTGGAAATGATGAAAGGAAATATCAAAACCTCCCTCATTTCTTGAGTACTAGGGTATGGGTTTCACTTTGGTTACAATAGAATACACACTTAAAAAGTTCCTAGATCCAAAGCAAGAAAATTCTAATTAAATGTAAAGACCAGCCAAAAGACTGAACTTTTTTTTAGTAAGAGATAATGAAATGAAATTTAAAATAGTGTCTATGACACTGAATTGGTAGAGATAAGGGAAAAAGGTTACACTACATTATTTCAAACTCTCTGATTCACTTCTCTGGAGACAGCCTTCCTGCTCTGGAATTCTCTAGATAGGAACATGAATCCAACTTCACAGATATCTGCTATTGCATATGTTCTATTTCTTCATATATTGCTTCCCATTTCAAAAAGATGCACATATGCAATATTCATATTACCTTAATGGTTTTGTCCATATCTCCATAGCACAAAGAGTTCAGAGAAATTTTAAAGGGCCTCCAAACAGGATTCAAATTGTTTTTAATAACCTATAAAAAATAAATGCAAAGGAATGTAAAAAGAATGACTAGAAACAATCCCTAATTTAATCAAATTGTCTTTACTGGAGCTTTCTCCTTTCATATTGCCTTCCATCTATTCTCTCTATATCTTGTGGTATTTATATATTGTCTCTCCTTTTAGAATATGAGCTCCTTGCTGGGAGAGAGGTAAGGAGGAGAAGGAACAAGATTGTTTTTTGCCTTTCTTGTATCTCTAATGCCTAATATGCGGTAAACATTTCACAAATACTTGTTGATTGACTACTGATTTCCATGTACTTATCAGTCTTCCCTTCCCTACTTGCTGAACTTTTCATCCTTTTCTTAAGTAAATTCCAAAGTAAAACCTGTTCTTCAATCTCTTTAAGAAACCATATCTGAAATATACTGTCTGGTAATGAGATGAAAAAAAATTATTATTGGGGCAATATGTTCACCCATTACAAAACTTCTAAGAGTAACAAAGTTTGCAGTCAGGCAACATGTTACCACACACATATAGGGGAAAAAAGTGAGTTAAAAAAGAAATGAAAACTTACAACACTAGCCACCACTTCCTCTAGTGACAACTATATTATACCTGCATTCTGGTTCCTTGTCTTCTGGGAAACAAGAAAGAAGCCTCGTCTCATATTGGTCCAAACATTTTTTTCCAAAATCAAAAAGTATTGCCTAATCAATGTCATTTTCCCCCATTACATAACTATGGATTTGATTTTCTTTTGTGAGCACTCTCATTTTAAAGGAATGGTCTATAGTTTATAGTTGCCTACATGTATTTAAACCAATCAAATAAAGGTTGGTGTTGTAAAGTGACTACAATGTACCCTTCCTAGTCTTGTTAAAACTCCCAGGATATACTCACTCTTGTGTTACCATCTAACTTTTTTTAATATATATATATAACTTTTTAAATACATATATATATATATGTTTTAAAAAGTTAGATGGATTATATATATATGTATATATATACATATATAGTAAAAATGGAGACTTGAATCCAGGACTCCAGTCCCTAGAAGTCCTTGCTCACTTCCCAGAATGCCTTGCAATCTCACTGAATTCTCACCTGGGCCGAGAGCAAATTATTATTTAAAGGGTCTCTGCCTACGGCGGGGTCTCTTCTCTTCCTGTCTCCGCTGGCAAGCAGATGCGTCTCATGATGTGAGTGAAAATTGAATTGGGCCTCTCGGCCCACCTAGTACGTGCCTTCTTTTACTTATATATTCTTAAATCCTTTATCTTAAATAAACCTCTAAAAATATAATACTTCTAGAGAGAAACTAATTTCTACCTGCCTTGGTTTCCCCAAAATTTTAATCTTACAATATATACACATATATACACACATATACTCTATATAACATAAGAACACATTTACATAATATATAACATATATTCACATACACATTTTAAGGAGCACATGTAATGAATAATTTGTGCAGCTCAGCCAGTGCAAGCCTAAACTCTCTTGGCAACTTTTCTAAGGTAGGTTCTGAATTCAAAAAAACATTCATGAGTGAAGGGGTAGAGAACAACACTACTGAATGGCAGCAGCAACTCTTAACTGGTGAGGAAACTCAAGTTAAAAAGGACAGACAATGTGGGTATCAGATATTAAAGTGAAAGCACACATCCTTCCTTTCTGGTAATAAATGGTTAAGCTACAAAAGTGTAAAGCGGAAGGTTCTATTCAGTTAGTCTGTTTTGGGTAATTCTGCTTAACCTATTTCAGGGAATGCAATTGGAGAAGTCTTGTTTGTTTGGGGTGATTCAGTTGTGTTGAGACAAAAATGCATCAACTGAGAGAAAAAGGAAAAAAACATCCAAAATGCTGATACTCAACTGAAAGTAAGTTCCTTCTAAAGCATACTTTCCATACTGACACTCCAACTTACCTCTGTTCTGTGTACCATGAGCCACTGTCCATCTGATGTCTGCTTGTGAAATTCCAGGTAGGGATCAGATTTTCCAAATATATCCTAAAAATAAAGCAGTGAAACCATCTGCTACTGTAACGTGTACATGAAATTAGGTTCAGTTCAGATAAACGTCGGTGTTAATTAAATTAGGGGTGAAAAAAGCCAACTATCCTACTGCCCAGATCTGAAGGCTAAGGGACTAGAAAATACACAAATTTAGAAATCTTTTTGCAGTAATAATATATGATCCCTAAGAGCAAGATTGCCTTTGAGAGTAGATGTCATTACACTTAGAAAAAAGAAATGTTGTGTAGTTCAATATGGATATGATTAGGGGTTTGATGTTAAAAGATCACTCTACTGCAAATATGAATAACATGGAAATAGGTTTTGAACAATGATATACGTATAACCCAGTGGAACTGATTGTCAGTTCTGGGAGGGGGGAGAATAAAAGGGGATGGAAAATCATGAATTATGTAACCATGGAAAAATATTCTAAATTTAAAAAAGGAAAAAAAATCCCAAATGGGGTCATGAATAGTCAGTCACAATTGAAACCACTGAACAACATCACTAAATAAATACGTATGCTCAAAAAAATTTTTAGAAACCTAAATTGCTTAGTAACTAGTGAATCTAATTTAAAATAGAAGAGTGCAAGCCAATTTTTTTTTTGTCAAGTGATGCCTTCTCTAGTTCAAGGAGAAGGAAGAAAGATTCCTGGTAATTTCAATGAAACCAACAAACAAATGAATTAATAAAAATTAAAAGATTAAAAAAAAAAGAAAAAGAAATGTCTTTCTGATGCAAAGACAGCAACTTTGACCATGGATGAAAAATGAATGAAATTTGAACAGTTTTTTTCTAGTAGAAGAGTTAGATTTGCATTGATCACCTTCCTCTTGGTATCAGATTCATATTTATAGCTAGATAGCTAATGGGGACAGTGGTTTAGTCTATATATAAAGAATAAAGTTAACTTGCCTCATCACTCAACTGGTTGCTTATTTTAAGCAAATAAGGTAACAACATAAATAATTCAGGAGCTCAGAAGAAACTTAATCAGTGGGCTAAATAGACACTAATGTTAATTATATTATATTACATTATATTACATTACGTTACATTACATTACATTACATTATATTATATTATATTATATTGCATTGTTATATTATATATTATACTTAAAAGTGGCACCTAACTTTGCTTTTTCTAAATGCTATTCCTGCCATTTACCCTCCCATCCCCTAACTCTCCCTTCCTACCAGTTAACTAGTTTGTGATACAACCATCGTCTCAGTATTAGGTATCAGCATGAGAATCAAACACATCTTTATACGCATGTCCCTTTCCACTTTCTAGAAGCAAAAGAAGAATCCTCAGGTGGCATTAGCAGTCCATTATCAGCACATTCTGCTTCCTGTGTTACTCCCCACAGTATCTCCTACAGGAGTTCTGTGCTCCATTGTAGATCCAACAAGTTATCTGACTCTCCAATAGCTAAAATGTATCCTGGTACTAGCAAAAGTCCTGCCATCCTATATATACCCAAGTTCCTCATATGGAACTAAGCACCCTGATTGTCCCAGCTACATTTACAAGTAATTTCCTTCCTCAGCATGTCTCAGAGGAGTTTTGGTCACCAGAGTAAACCCTTTCCAGAAAGACGTGTGGATAGAGCATGTGTGCAGGGCATCTTTCAACTTTAATCTCATTTCTGCCATGGCAAAACATGGCTAGTTTCTCTGTAATACTAACACTTTGCATTTGTTTAGTGCTCTTGGTCTTCCAAAATCCTCTAAGAGCTATTTCTTCTTTTTAATCTTACTACTACCACCACCACTACCAGTTGTCAGTGACTTCCCCTTTAATGTTACCTTGTATCTAATCTATATAACTTACATATACTTATTTATGTACATATTATGTCTTTCATTCAATTATAAGCACCTTGAGGGCAGGTCATTTTCACTTATTTTTTGTATCCACAGCATGTAACACATAACAAGCACTTATATATTAAATTAAATTAAGTATATTATTAAATTAAAATAACATACTCTTTACAATGATTGTTTGAAAACAAGTTTGTGAGGCAGTGAAACTATTATAAATTTCATTTGATGGGGGAAACATACTGAGGTACAGTTCATTGTCAAATGTCATACATCCTGCCAATATCAAAGCCAAAACAAGAATCAGAACTTCCTAATTCCAAACCAAAGCTATCTTGCCCAAACAAGATCATAGTCATCTTCAGATATAAAGCAAACAAAAAATAAAATAAAATAAACTATTTAAACAAATGTTAAGAACTGAATTACCATTAAAGATTTTTTTTAACTAACATGAATACTTCCACACAATCCTTTTTGGGGGGAAGAAAAGTGAATACTCTTAAGTTGTAAAAGTGGAGCAGGCAATGTCTCAGAGATTATGGGTTCAGATCAAAACTGTAGAGTTGGCATCAGATATAAATTAGAATCTGGGTGTAATTAACTACTCAGATACTAAAATCAATTTATACATATCATAATATCCCAGACTCCTTCCTCCTTCTGTTCTTTTAACAAAAGGTATATTACTAGACTTTGTATGAAACCAAATCACCTTCCAAAAAGAAACTAACATGATTTAGTTGAATGTTATTAAATTACTGAAACCTTTACATTCTACCAACCTTGTTATCCAGTTTTCTTGCTTCAATTTCAAATAAGACCACTCTGTTATCCTTTACTTCTTCTGCTGAAATCTAATAATAGACAATTTAATTTAAAAAAATAGAAACCACATAGAACCCTACTCTATTTTTCTAGTTTTGATATATCCTGTTGTATAATTGTGCATTATTCTATCCTAATTTAAAGGTAGATTTTAAAATATTTAATAACAAAATTTTGCTAACATTGAATACACAGATGGGTGAATATAGATGAAAGGCATGTCACAACATATTTTTTTAAATGTCTGAAACAAAGAATTGCATTTAATGAGCCAACCCTAATTTTTTTTAAATGCTCTACAAAATGAAATACGCCCAAGTCTTCTTTTTCTAAATTGGTTATCCCCACCAATTATAAATGGATAAACAAATTATGATATATGAATGCAAGCGAAAAAAAAACTATGCATATAAAAAATGCCAAAAATGAAGAATTTAAAAAGGATTTACAGTGAAGTTTGCATAAACAGGAATATAATATACATAATGACTACAATAATATAAACAAAAAGAACAGTAAAACAAAACTTAATTTGTGTAATTTAAATCATCGAGTTTTGCCCTGTGGAAGAGTTAAGAAAATATACTTCCTATCTCTTTTTCTGGAAGTGGAGTAATCTGGGTATATACTAAATGTACTAATAGAAATTATTAATGCACTGGTTGAATTTACAGAAGTGCTTTTACCCATATTTTTTTTAACCTTTACCTTCTGTTTCAGTAAGAACTGTAAAACAGAAGGGCAAAGGCTAGGCAAATGGAGTTAAGTGACTTGTATCTGAGATTAAATTTGAATCCAGATCTTCCAGATTCCATACCTGGTGCTCTATCCGCTGTGCCACCTACCTGCCTTCCCCTATTTATTTTTTAATCTTTATTACAAGGTAATAGAAAAGAGAGATATATGGAAATTGATGTGATGTAACAACAAAAGGCATCTATCAAAAATAACAATACTCCCCAAAATATGTCTGTCTAGGTATTAGTGGCCAGAAGAAGAGAGGCCAGCTAAAGAGGTTTGATATTATATTATTACCTACAGGGTTCTCTAATATTAGGGCTACTTCTTAGAAAGCCTTCTTTAAAATAGAGCTATAAGATAGGAGTTTTTCACTTAAATTTGAAAATATTAATGCTATCATTAACTTGGAATTCTAGTGGGTCAGGAACTCAGAACAACAAAACTAGCTCTAACATGATTTTCCCCAGAGGAATTTACCATGTTCTTAATAGATGGGTCTCCAGAAATCACAAAGTGATTGCCAAAAGCTGCATCAGATCAAATAATCTCATAAATAATTCAAAATAGACTTATTTTGGTATTTGAAAAAAACCTGCAAAATTAGGAATCTATTTGCTATAATGTACAATCCCTGAGGGCAGGAACTATGGGTTCTTTTCTCTTTATACCTCAGTGTCTCACACCATCCCTTGAACACAGAAGGTATTTAATTAATGTCTACTACATTATACAGATGAATAAGATTTCTGTTCCTGCATAAGATGCATGGTAACAAAAGAGAAGTGACAGATAAAACCAAAAAGAGGATTAATACCTAAGAATGCAAGTAAAAGATGGATACCCTGGGAATGGGTATGACCATAGTTATACTTGGGTAGCTGGGATGGGAAGATAGTAAATAGAATGGCTACTGAAATATTAGTATTAATTAAATCTTTCATAGAAATGTTATTTTCAAATAATCATATAGTTTGTCCATTGGTTTTAAGGAAGCATGCTAGAATTAAAGAGAGCCAAAATGTGCCACTTAGTTTGTGAATCACTTCCCACTCAGCGCATCATGGTACAGGAATGAGGCTCTCCAGGAAATGCTAGTTTCACTAGCCCTTGGAAGCAGGGAAAAAAGAGCATGTGGAGATAGCTGTCACAGGTCTCACATGACAAACACACAAATGTCCAGTGTAGTTGAGCTCCTGTTTCTTAGGCATCTAGAAGAAACTTCCAGTAACTAAAACAAGAAGAGATTTCCAGAACAAAGTTCTAAGAGATCAAAGAATCTCTAGATGGCAAGAATTGCCTTTTTTTCCACATTTTTCAAAATTCTGAAGCCCAATTCTAAAACTTACCATTTGGGAGGGAAAATGTGTT
The DNA here is from genome assembly GCF_027887165.1 of Monodelphis domestica. Classification (NCBI taxonomy): domain Eukaryota; kingdom Metazoa; phylum Chordata; class Mammalia; order Didelphimorphia; family Didelphidae; genus Monodelphis; species Monodelphis domestica. The sequence continues at coordinate 188,468,255 of NC_077229.1, forward strand.
CGTTTGCTTTAAAAACAAAAAATAAAGTATCACTGAAAAATAGCTACCTCATGGTTGGTTGGTTTGTTTGAGGGTTGGTTTTTTTTTTTAAGATTTATGATTTTATTGCTTTAAGCAGTTACTACTGGTAAGAAACATCCTCTTATAAATACAGATTGGCATCTTCTCCACAACTTAAGAGTCAAGAGTAGATAAAAGCACTGAGCAATTAAAGGATTCATTCAAAATCATCCAGCAAGTATGCATCAGAGGGAGAATTCAAATCCAGATCCTGGTGATGCTGAGGCCCACTCTCTAATCACTACACCATGCCGCCTCTTACATATCTTACCCATTTCTTCCAACTACTTTAACAAAAGCAAAAGCCTTACATCTTACCGTGATGCTCCCTTTCCCAGCAGGTTTTCCATTTTTGAGGACCAATGGTCGAGTTACCGTCTTACTAGAAACAATCTGTTAGGATCAAAAAAAGCTATAATGAAAATCTATTTCATTTTATTAAAAAAATTTGAAATTAAAAGTTACAGTTATAAGAAATGGAAACATTAAATGTTTCCTTTGTGAATTTGAAAACTATTTTTAAAAAACACTTTAAAAATATGGCTATCTATACAGCATTTGTTAGAAATTTTCAAAGTGGTTACCTAAATAGATACCATCTCCTAACCCACACTAGCTAATATCCTTACAGACAAAGACTTTTCAACTCCTTCTTGTAATGGAAAAAGAGGGAAAAATTTTCTTCTCAGATACAAATCACATTCAAGTCCCTTCTGGGTCAAAAGATTTGATAATAGCATCTAAAGCAACTTTGACTCTTGTAGTAAGGAGATTTTGCAAAGTTATATGCATGAGAGGTTGCAGGGTCAAGATTCCACTTAGAACTCTCCTAGGAGCAGGGTATGAACACAGAGACAGTTACTGGAAAAATCATTTTGTGTGTCAGTTGTGACTGGACTCCATTGAAGGGAGAGGCTGCATCTCTCCTGCTCACAAGATAGAACAGAAGAATACCTGACTGAGTTTGGGGTGGACCCAAACTCAGTATTTTCTTCCCTTTGGCTGTTTGAATTTTCTGCCTGCTTCCAGTTGCTGAAACCTGCCTAGAAAAGTGGATTTTCTAACGGAGATTGCTGTCATCCCTCTGAGACGCTGGCTGGACCCAAGGAGGTCTCCTGTGTATGAGAAAATCCCTAGGGCCCTGGATTGGCTTCCCCTTACGAAATCCCTCTTAAACTTCTTACCCTTTAGCAGTCAGATTAGTTAGATTAGGAAATCTTAATTAATTAATATCTGGGTGGGTAATTGTAAGTTAGATTTCCATCCCTTGCCCTTCCCTTTTATTTAATAAACTGTTTATAAAACTGTCGTGGTTCCTTCCTCAAACCTTTCCCTTCCCCAAAATTCCCTTTATAACACTTTTCAACTTTCAAACAACTTCAACATTTAATCCCTAGAAAATACTTTCTGGACACACTAATATACAGCATATTTCGATGGTTTATTACCATCTAGATCTACAGATCTAGACTCACAGCTCTAATCCTTCACAGAATTATGTTTCTATGCTGCAAAGAAATATATTTTTCTCAAAAAGCAAAAAGCTAAGGTTCAATTTAACTGAGTTGTGATACTATCAGAGCTACTTCAACAAAGATTCATATTACAGAGCTATAGGAATCAAAGAGCATATTCCCCAAAGTAGAGGAGATTAATACTGACAACTCTGTTCCAAGAATCATCCACTCCTCAGTAATAAAAGTTTCATAAGGGAAAATCAGAGGGGAAACATTTTTCACTGACTAAAAATAAATATATAAAATAATCTCCATCCCTTTGTAAAATATCTTATCTGACTAAACTGAAAAGATTCTAACACTATTGTAATGTGGAAATAAATGAGCATAGTTTTTAGATAAAATGCATTTTGAGTAAACTGCAACAAGAGTAATCTAAGGCCATTTCCACAGCCAAGTGAGGAAGTGGATTACAAAAACTATTACATCAATTAATACAGAAATGCTCAAAATAATTTTGTTAAAGCAGGGCCTTAACTAAGGTTTACTTTGATTACTCAAAACCATCTATTGTTGCCCTGAATATAAATTGCTGCTCAATTAGTTAAGATTCCTGTTCAATTCATTTCAATAAATAGAGAATAGCATTGCTAAGTAAATAGGTTATTTTTCTTTTATCATTGGCTATATGTAGGTCACACATTCCAAGTCCAAGATTCACTAAAGCACCAAGTTTAGAATATCATACATTAAACATTAATATAATTAAATGTGTTCTGAATGAGTTAATGACAAAGTGTGTTGCTTGTACCCTAGGAGAATATTTATTGTTCATTATTTTTTACATAAAATAAGCTTTCAGATAACTATCAATACATTATTGAAAATTAACCCACTTTTCAAAGCTCTTAATTCAAGAGTGAAGTTGTAAGTGCAGTCAAGAATTAATACTTCAAAGGTTCTTTTCAACATCAACAACAGGGTTACCCTATGGTAGCAAAGCATGGAATCCAACAGCTTCCAGTGAACTAAAAATGAGTATCACAAAGAGGAAGATGAAGAAGTACAAGGAGGGTGTAGGAGGGCTCCAATGTAGAACCGATGAAAAATTCTCAGAAAGAATGGAGTAAACAAGGAATTGTATGGTAGGAAGAGATGATGGATGGGCTTGTCATGTTGCCCAAAGAAGGAATGCCAAGAAAACAGTCTAGCTTCCACTGATACTCGTACTACCAAGAGAAAATGAGGAAAGTGGACTCAAGAGGGCATGCAGACGAGTCACCCAGGATGGACAGGCGTGCATGGCTTGAGATCTGCCCCACAGGAGGCTATATGAGATTTTAGGTCTATTTGAGTCCTTCAAAAAGATCAAAGAAGACCACACTGGGGAAAGAGCGTTGGATTTGAAGGCTGAGTTCAAAGCCTGGCTCTGCCACTCAATTGGGGTGAACTTGTGTGAGTCACTTTAATTCCCCTGAGCATTCATTTCTTTATCTGCAGAATAAGTAGGCAGGAACAGGGGACCCTCCAAGGTCTCCTCTGTCTGTTTTCCATCTATGATGCTATGATTAATGATTTCCTCATGTGGATGTTTCCTCCACTAGTACAAATTGGAACTCTTCTTCACTTCCTAAATAATAGCTTGGGAATCTGTCACTTGGGAGTTCTCATCTACTTAGGAATAGCTAACAAATTGTGGCATATGGATGCAAATTGGATATTACTATGCCACTAGAAATAGTAAAATGGATGATTTCAAGGAAAACTGGGAAGATGTATATGAACAAAGAGTGAAATGGGCAGAATGAGAGGAATTCATGCAAAAATAGCATTATAAGAAAAAATAACTTTGGAACTTCTGATCAATGGAATAATAACCCACAATTCTAAGGACCAAAAAGGAAGCATGCTATCCATAGTCTGACAAAGAAGTGATGGATTCGCTGTGTAGAAACTGAGACAAACAAGGTAAAAAGGCATGCCCAAGGACACACAGTTAATAAAGGTCTGAAGCTGGATTTGAACTCAGAAAGATATCTTCCTAATTCAGCAGCCCAATAGTCTATCCACTGCACCACCTCGCTGTCCCAAGTCAAGAACTAGAAACAAAATTTATTCCCATAAATTGTGGAATGGCTAAAAAAAAAAACAACGCTGTACATAAATATAATTAAATATTATTGCTCCGTGTGAAACAACAAATATAAAGAATTCAGAGAAATATACAAATTTCTAGGAACAGATGCAAGGTGAAGCAAGTAGATACCAGGAAAACAATATACACAACTACAAGAAGATAAATAAAAAGAGCAAAAATAACCCTCAATGCTGATTAATTATAATGACCAAGGCTAGACTTGTAGAAAAGTAGAAAATTTTCACCTCCTTTTCTTTACAGAGGTGGAAGACTACTGATGTGAAATATATAGATTAGAATGAGTTAATGAATTGATTTTAATTGGTTTTGCTAAGTTGTTCTTTTTCCCCTCTTTTTAATATTTTTCATAGGGAATGGTTTCCCAAAGAGTAAAACATACTTGGAAATGAAAATGATATAAAAACAAAATAAAACTAAAGATGGAGCAGTTCAGTGGGTGGAGTGTCAGACTTGGTGTCAGAAACACTTCAGTTCAAATCCAGCCTTAGACATTTACTAGCAGTGTGACCATGGGCAAGTCACTTAACTTTATTTGCCTCAATTTCCTTATCTGTAAAATAAACTAGAGAAGGAAATGGCAAACCATTACTGTGACTTTGCCAAGAAAACTCCAAAACTGATAGTGAAAAGTTAAACACAATGAACTAACAACTAAGTAATTTTAAAAGTTAAAAAAAAAGTTAAAACTTCTTTATGATTTTGCAAGCACATATGGGAATTACCATAAAAGCAATGAGACTATTAAAGAACTCAGCAGCTAGTCATACTTACTTGTCCCAGAGTCCCTTCAAATTCTCCCAAGAAATCATCATCATTCAAATCAATAGTTTTATTATCAATGTCATAAATCCCAAACTTCAGCCTCTGAACCACTTCGAAATAATAATCAATGTGAAATTTTTTGGTGAATGTGGGATTCAAACAATTCTTAATCCTTTCTGTGCGGTCAACCTACAGAAAGAATAAGATATTAGTAGAGTCACTGGATTATAGATGTGCATTTTGGGGCTCAAAAGTTTCGACTTTCAATATTATTGAACAAAATTGACTAATATTTCCAATGGCTAATGAGATTTTTTTCTATCTAGAAAATTTATTTAATGAATGACTTAAAGAACAAATTAAAGGTGTTTGACTTAATATAAACAAGATTCATTTTGGATTAGTTGATCATTACTGTTAAAAAACCTCTTCCCATTATGAAAAATACAATTGGACCACCCTTCCCTCCAAATGGAATTTTTTAACATTTTACCTCATACCACTGTTGTCCATTGGTATTCAATAACAATACACATAAAGGGTCTGACTTTGAGCCTATATCTTTATCCAAAAGATTGTTACAGGAGATGCTCAGTTCCACCTTTGTCACACATTGTGCCGCCATCTGTCACACTGGGAGAAGGAGAAAAAACCAACAATGAAACAAAACACTGAAAAAAAAAGTTACTTCTAAAAAGAAATGGTTGGATTATTATTACAATCCATTGCTCTTCAGCAAATCATAAGAACAAAACAATCTCATGAAGTTGCCAGACTGCATTCAAGTATCATAAATACCATCTGGGAGTTCATTGAGTAATTAACCCATTCCAATCACATTATTTCATTGAGCCTTTCTACAATATTTCCCCATATCACTGTAAAAAAACAATCTTTTAGTACAGCATAGGAGAAATACCAATCTAATTATCTTATCATAAATTGATTAATATAAAGAAGCCAAATTATGATCTTAATCACTTGAAAGATGCAATAAGTTCATAACAACAACAAAAAAGTCCACAATTTAATCTGCCTTTAAGGTGGAATTTTGTATGACAATCAAAATGACTTAATGTGTCCAGAGCAAATACAAATTCATATTAATTGAATTATTTGTTAAAATGAGGCACAAATCATACTCTGTAATGAAATTTCTTTGCCTTTTTAAATACTTTAAAACAAGTCACCATTCTCAACTAAATTAAAATTAATGTACAGCATGCTAAAAGTCAAACGCTTCTAAAGACCATTAGAAATAACTGGATTGGATAAAGGGACAGCTGGGTGTCTCAGTGCATTGAAAGCCAGGAAGTCCTGAGTTCAAATCTACTCTCATTCTTCCTAGCTCTATGTCCCTGGGTTAAGTCACATTAAAACCCTCACTGCCTAGCCCTTATTGCTCTTTTGCCTTGGACCCAAAACACAGTATTTATTCTAATGTTGAAGGTACGGGTTTAAAAAAAAAGGAAAAAAGAGCAATAACTGTTTAGCTTTACTGATTCCAACACCCAAAAATACATTTCACCTGTTGTTAGAATTATTCTTCAATGATCAAAAAAAGTAATGAAACTTTGATTCACTTTCTACTTCCCCCAATAAAGCATGTTCTCCCCTCTCCACCACATGAAAGCTTGCTGAGGACAGGAGCAATTTCATTTTTATGATATCCCTAGCTCCTAGCAGAGTGCTTTGCACACAGCAGGAATGTAATAAATGACTGCTGAACTGAAATGAATGTTCACAAAAAAAATAATAATATCCTAAAACTAAAAGATGTCTTAATTTAGCCCCATATATAGCTGAAGTGTGAATCCCATCTATCACAGCCTGACAGGTGGTCATCCAGCCCCTACTTGGAGAACTCCAGTGATTTATTAGCACCAGAATCAGTCCATTCCATTATTTTGGAGAAGCTATAATTATCCAATAAAGTTTCACTAATCATGACCTGAAATGTTCCCTCTATAATTCATGCCCATTAACCATAGTTCTGCCCGTTTGGGGCTAGGTCTAATCTCTTCCAAATGGTGGTCCATCCAATATTTGAACCCAACAATCACATCTCCACCAAGTGTTCTTTCTCAAACTAAATGTCTCTATTTTTCCAACCAAATCTTTTCTATGGCATTGTAGCTAGTCATTACATGGTTCTGTTCACTTTCCTCTAAGCATGCTCCAATTTATAAATGTGGTGGCCAAAAGTGGGCTCAATATTCACAGAATTTCAGTTAAAAGGGCCCTCAGAGGCCAGCTAGTCTAAACCATTTCTGAATAGGAATCTTTCTTGTAGCATAATTGACGAGAAGGCATCCAACTATGGCTAGAAAACTTCCAATGAGTTAAGTTTGTCTTGAAGTGATCTGACCAAAATAGAATATAAAGTGCCCATTATCCCTTAATTTAGGAAGCTGTGCTTCCATTAATACAGCCTAAAATCACTTTAGAATATTTGACTACCACATCATACATATGGACTCACATTGAGCTATAAGCTTAGAAAGTTATTAAAACTTCTAGAATTTGTCTCACATGAGTGGTGATCCAGCAGCTTTTCCCTTATGTGGTCCTTGCAGAGTTGATATTTTTTAGCATAAATATAATTTGGGTTTATGTTAAATAGCCATTATTCTAACTTTTGTGAATTAAAATCAGATAAATAAATTCTTCAGGATCAACATTAAGTATTTGCTGAGCAATTTAAACTGTACAAGATGTCTGGGGGGAGCTACAAAACAAGGGTAAGATATGTTCTCGCTACGTACAATTTAGATGAAAAGCCAAAGATGAACACAAGTAGTGAAAGAACAACTGAATGAGAAACTCAAAAGTATTCATAACAAATGCAATAAATCTAAAGAAAAAAAGGAGTCTGGATTAGACGTGTGGTTGGAGCCACTCTATGAAACATTTGAGACAATCTGGGATTTAAGGAATGGACTAGGTTTACATAAGTAAAGGGGAATAATAAAAATTCATATCATTAAAGTATAAAATTATTTTAAAGTGATTTATGACACCCCTATAAAGGGAGGAAAAAGGAAAGTACAGAAAAACTGCTTAGGACAAACAAACACCCATGGTTCCATTTTGTTACTGCAATAGTCAAGCATGCTTGCTATTCTACTGAATCAAAATGCTTAATTTTGACCAAATGAAACCATACTAAGCTGGTTTCTTCCCCTTTAGTTAATTTTCTGTCAGTTAAATTTCTGTCATTGCTCGATTTCCTGGCATGTACATGAGTTTCATTGTTGGATTTTTTTTGTTATGCTTTTTTTAAAACATTTACCTTCTCTTTTAATATCAATTCTAAGACAGAAGAGAAGCAAGGGCTAGGCAATTGGGTTAACTGATTTACCCAGGGTCATACAACTCCAGATTTGAACCCACATCCTCCCAACTTCAGGGCAGGAGCTCAATCTACTGTGCTACATAGGTGTCCCTTTGTTATGCTTTTAATGGTGTAATTAAACCAAAGAACTGTGAAAAAGTTGTAGTTCTTAAAGAGTACCCTTTGGTGACCGTTAGAGATATCATACCAAATATTGGTACAGAGAAGTCAAGTGTTTCAAGGATCATTCAATCCTGTAATGAAATAAGTTCAACTCTACTGAAGCACAAAGGAAAGAGCAGTAAAAAACAAGTACTAATACCAAGAAATGACAAACTACTACAGCAAAAAAAACCCCAAAAACCTAATTAATCAAGCAAAGACTTCCAGGAAGACAAAACAACTGGAGCAACTGTTAACTGATTCCTCTATAGGAAGTCTTCTAAAAGACATGGAACTGGGGAAAAATAGGGAGAAGCTGTTCTGCAGCCCTTGGGTCTAATAATCAGAGGAGCAGAGGGCACTGAAGATGATCTGTACCAGGCAGATTCAATCTTACAAGATTATAGAATTTCCCAACTATGAGTTTCCTGGAGAAGAAAGGCATGATAGAAAAGTTCAGACATCCAAAAGCAATAGAACTGCTAGGAAATAAAAACTGACAAAAACAGGAGTTGGTATCTCAAAGGTGTTGTCACCAAAACTGTCAACTCTACAATCCACTTCATCACGAGTTTTTCCTAATTTAGTTTGTATACTTCTCAGAAGATCTCATAAATTCCTTACCAGATCCACACTCAAAGCTTTTACTGTTTACTAGAAGGTGTCAGACTTTGGACTCCATAGGTATTCCCCTCTGATATCTGAGAGTCATTTCCACAGGATATCATAGCAGGGCATCAATATAGGAATTACGTACTATCATTTCCAAAGGAATTAATTGCATCAGAAGAGTTTTTAACTGTTGTTCTCCAATAGATGTCTTTGCTTAGACCATTTTTTTCACCTGGAATACATTTCTCCCCATTCTAATTATACCAAGAACAGCAAGTTCATACAAGCAGATACACTTAATTATTTGGAAAATTAGTGAGTTATGATAATGAATCACTACCAGTAAACTAATCTCCTCCATTAACATTCTTATTTTGTTTTTGTCTAAAGAGCTTCAACTCCAGGGTATCTAAAAACCTATTGCATTTAAATGTCGGTTGTAAAAAAATTGTGCAAGCCCTATCTCCTGGATCCCATTTAGTATTTTCCATTTTGCATAATTAGGAAGTACACAATTTTTACAATATCTTCCATTATGAAGACCAGGAACCATAAGGAAAAAAATAAAATTTTAGGAAGGTCACTAATAAACTGAACAATATTCAGAGGAAGGCAATAACATTAAGGAACTAGAGATTCTTGTCCTAAGAACAAAATATTTGCTAGAGATAAAAAAAACTACCTTTTAATACTTGAAGGATTCTCCCCAAAAAGCACAGGGATTCAACTTGTTCTACTTGGCTCCAGAAAACAGAATTAGGAAAAATGAACAGAAGTTGCAAAGAGGAAAATGTAGTCTGGATATTCAGGAAAACATCTAAGAGAGGAAAGACCTGCTACTGAAAGTAGCAGGCTTGCCCTCATTAGAGACCATAGGTTACAGAGAAAATTCTTTTCTTTTCTTTTCTTTTTTAAAACCCTTACCTTCTGTCTTAGAATCAATAACAGGCAGAAGAGTGGTAAAGGCTAGAGTCTAGCTAAGGAAGTATCCGAGATTAAATTTGAACCCAAGATCTCCCATCTCCACTGAGACATCTAACTGCCCCCAAAAGATACTTTTTAATCAGCACTAATGACATTATAGGCTGGATCCAATGGCAACTGAATGATTCTCTCTCTTCACTGTATCCACCTTGTATATATCCAGTTATTAACATGCCTTCTCCACATAATCTGAGCTCTCTGAGAGCAGGGTCTGTTTCTATCTCATTAGCACATACTAAGTGTTTAATGACTCGTTACTGAACACCCCAACCCTGAGACTGCCTTCTCTGAAGGATGCGGGCTGGCTAGAATTTCTCTAACCTTCCCAATACGGCTCAAAAGTGGGAACATCTCTGGCCTGGGAGTCAGAGGCCTTTTATCATACTCTCTGCAATAATGCTTGCCTCATAGGGAATTGTAAAGAAAGCACACCGCAAATGGTTATTCTAGATCCAATGGCAGCAAGGTGACGCACTGGCAAGAGCCTAAGACTTGGAATCAGGAAGATCTTTTTTCAAATCCAGGCTCAGATACTGACTATCTGTTTGACAATAAGCAAGTGACCTAGCTTCCCTTAGCCTCAGTTTCCACATCTATAAAATAGAGCTTCACCGAGGTTGCCATGAGGATCAAATAAGTTCACACACACACACAGATAATATTTTGTAAATATTAAAGTGCTCTACAAATTGTCAGTTATTATTATTATGCATTATATTGATGATTATTATCAGGGTGAATTAAGTAATGAGAGTGCTAATAATAGCAGCAGCAGTCACGGAAATTATTTCCAGACCTTCCTGCAATAATAGCCTGTGACAGATGGACAGAAGGCATCATTTATTCCCAAGGAAGTTCCTCATGTCACTGAAGTCACAGAAGGGGCAACGGAGAACAGCTGAAGAGTATGACATTCCTGAGAAGGGATTTCCTCTATTCCTATTCACTGTGGATTGTGCCAGCCTTACTCTTTCTCCAGATAGGATCCCAATTTTTTTAAACTCTTACCTTCTGTCAAGGAATTAATACTGTGTATTCTAAGGCAGAAGAGTGGTAAGGGTTAGGCAATGGGGGTCAAGTGACTTGCCCAGGGTCACATGGCTAGGAAGTGAGGCCAGATTTGATCCTAGGACCTCCCATCTCTACCTCTGGCTCTCAAGCCACTGAGTCACCCAGCTGCCCCCAGAACCCCAATTTGTTTTATTTTTTTTATTTTATTTGGTCAATTTCAAACATTATTCCTTGGTTACAAAAATCATATCCTATTCCTCCATCCATCCCCCCACCTCTCTCCCATGGCCAATGTGCAATTCCACTGGGTATTACATGTGCAGTTTAGGTATTACATTGAATAGAGCCTGAGATCTGTAATGCCACTTAAAAAATTTAGTCGGATGGAGGTGGATAATTACATTGAGCAATGATTCCAATTAATAGAGGAAGATACTTGCCCTGAAAGCCGACAATAGGTTTCTTCCCCTAAAAAAAAGATGCCCTTCCTTTTCTTCACATCTATTTCATCAACTAGGAATTCACAGGAGTTAAGAATTTTTTTTTTTTAAGTTTTGGCTCAGGCTATATCCTCAGGAAAAGTTCCCCTTATGAGAAATTCTCACCTTACTGTCAACTGCTTTAATCAAATCATCAAAAAGCCAACATGAGAGCTCAGCCCTAGGGAACCCGAAATTTTTGTGTCTTTAGATTACCCTTGCCTGAGGTTGGCAGTGTCTGAATTGGGATGTCAGGACTAGTTTAGAAGACTGCACACCTCAGTCTACTTCAAATACACTCAATCTGCCTACTCCAATTCAGTAAATAGTTTCCCCTCATTTGGTCCTCTATCCTTAGCCCTCTGGAAAAAAAAAGAGGAATAAATTAGAGAGAGAAAATGAGGGTGAAGAGGATGAGATGAATCCTTGATGGTCAAAAGAAAAGTAGGTCCTAGATGAAAAACCTGAACTCCTGTTCTTAGAGTGACTCTTTCTATCCCTCTTCCCTTTTATCCTTTATAATAATAATAATTACTACCATTTATACAGTATTTAGGGTTTTTAAAAAGCTTTATATATGTGATCTGGCTTGGTCCTCAAACAATTCTGAGAGGTAGATGCTATTATTTTCTCTTTTTGCAGCTAGAAACCAAGGCTAAGAAGGATATAGCAATTTGTCCAGGTCACAGAGTAAATATCTGGGGCAGCATCAGAACTCAGGCCTTCCGGATGCCAAGTCTAGCCCTCTTGCCACAGTACTATTTCGCTGCCTTTATTAGAGGTACTTGAGGATTTTCTTGTTCTCAGGAAAATGACACAAATCTGGGACTAGTTCCTTCTCACAATCACTTTGCTGATACTATTCTCTACCTCAGTGGTATGGCATCATGTTGACTTAGGGAACAATAAATTAATGTTATCTATTTTTTCTATTTTTATTTATTTTGGGAAATATTTCCTAATTACATTTTAATCTAGTTTAGGTTGCACTCTGGAAATCCTACCTAAAGGTTTGAACTTCTACTCTCCATCATCAACAGTACAAGAAAGAAAAGAAATTGGCTATATATCTAGCCAATCGCTTCTCCAAGACTCTGCAATCCCAAGTCCCACCAGAGTATAAGGAAATATCTCTATACCACGTGTATTTATCATTTAAAAGACATTCTACAGAGTGTTGAAATAATAGAATCAGTCATTTAAGGTGTGCCAATAAATACCCTTCTGGTGATCTGCTGGCAGGAATTATAAGCATCTATGTATGTCTATGTGTGCCATATCGTTGTTTTAGAACATTTTGTGTTATCCTGATAGGTAGTACCAAAGATGACTTTGAAAGAGTGAAAGACCCAAAATGTTCCTTCACAGGAAACTAGACAGAAGCGGGAATAGCCTAAGGGTCCCTGGCAAAAATAACTATCCACATTTATATAGAGCTTTAAGATTTATAAATGCTTTTCTCCCAACCACCTCGTGAAATAGATATCACAAATATTATTATTATTAATAAATAGCTGAGGAAACTTGAACTCTGAGATATGAAGTGACTCATCTGGGTACACATTAATTAGCAAGTGATGGAGTCAGGGTTTGAACACAGATTTAATTTCATAGATGAGGCGTTGGAAAGGGTCTCAGTAGACCCTTGGACCAATAATTGCACATTACACTTTCATTAACTGATGCCCAGCAAAGTCAAGTCACTTACTCAAAAGTCTGACAGGTCATGCATCAAAGGCAGAATTTGAACCTAGGTTTTCTGATGACATAATCAGAGCTCTTTCCTCTGTATTACACTACCTCTTTCTTCAAATCCAATGCTCTTTCTTCTAGGTCTGGGTCAAGTAGTTTCCTCTGTACCAGCTGGCTTATTCCACATGGAGGGAGACCTAGAACTCTTAACCAGGAGGGGAAAGATTAAGCAGGGTCAGAGGTACCCCAAGCTAAGCTTCATCTGCTTAGAAAGCAAGATTCCAGGTAAAAAGTGTGGAAGTAGAAACAAAAGTATTTGGCAACTATGATTGGGAATGGAGGGAAAGAAAAGATAACTCCAAGGTTGCGAGGCCTAGAGGACTAAAAGGATGCTGATGATACAACAAAAATAGGAAAGGTGGGAGGACACACAGATTTACAGAGGTCAGATACTGAATTCCACTTTGGATATGTTAAGGTACTAGTAAGGAGACATTCATTTAGAAAAGACTAATAAGGGGGCAGCTGGGTAGCTTAGTGGATTGCGAGTCAGACCTAGAGATGGGAGGTCCTAGGTTCAAATCTGACCTCAGACACTTCCTAGCTGTGTGACTCTGGGCAAGTCACTTGACCCCCATTGCCTAGCCCTTACCACTCTTTTGCCTTGGAGCCAATACACAGTAGATAAGGGTTTTAAAAAAAAAGGAAGAAAAGACCAATAAGTGTTTGGAGATATGGAACTGGAACTCAGAAGAAGGAAGGAAGGAAGGAAGGAAGGAAGGAAGGAAGGAAGGAAGGAAGGAAGGAAGGAAGGAAGGAAGGAAGGAAGGAAGGAAGGAAGGGAAGGAAGGAAGGAAGGAAGGAAGGAAGGAAGGAAGGAAGGAAGGAAGGAAGGAAGGAAGGAAGGAAGGAAGGAAGGAAGGAAGGAAGGAAGGAAGGAAGGAAGGAAGGAAGGAAGGAAGGAAGGAAGGAAGGAAGGAAGGAAGGAAGGAAGGAAGGAAGGAAGGAAGGAAGGAAGGAAGGAAGGAAGGAAGGAAGGAAGGAAGGAAGGAAGGAAGGAAGGAAGGAAGGAAGGAAGGAAGGAAGGAAGGAAGGAAGGAAGGAAGGAAGGAAGGAAGGAAGGAAGGAAGGAAGGAAGGAAGGAAGGAAGGAAGGAAGGAAGGAAGGAAGGAAGGAAGGAAGGAAGGAAGGAAGGAAGGAAGGAAGGAAGGAAGGAAGGAAGGAAGGAAGGAAGGAAGGAAGGAAGGAAGGAAGGAAGGAAGGAAGAAGGAAGGAAGGAAGGAAGGAAGGAAGGAAGGAAGGAAGGAAGGAAGGAAGGAAGGAAGGAAGGAAGGAAGGAAGGAAGGAAGGAAGGAAGGAAGGAAGGAAGGAAGGAAGGAAGGAAGGAAGGAAGGAAGGAAGGAAGGAAGGAAGGAAGGAAGGAAGGAAGGAAGGAAGGAAGGAGGAAGGAAGGAAGGAAGGAAGGAAGGAAGGAAGGAAGGAAGGAAGGAAGGAAGGAAGGAAGGAAGGAAGGAAGGAAGGAAGGAAGGAAGGAAGGAAGGAAGGAAGGAAGGAAGGAAGGAAGGAAGGAAGGAAGGAAGGAAGGAAGGAAGGAAGGAAGGAAGGAAGGAAGGAAGGAAGGAAGGAAGGAAGGAAGGAAGGAAGGAAGGAAGGAAGGAAGGAAGGAAGGAAGGAAGGAAGGAAGGAAGGAAGGAAGGAAGGAAGGAAGGAAGGAAGGAAGGAAGGAAGGAAGGAAGGAAGGAAGGAAGGAAGGAAGGAAGGAAGGAAGGAAGGAAGGAAGGAAGGAAGGAAGGAAGGAAGGAAGGAAGGAAGGAAGGAAGGAAGGAAGGAAGGAAGAAGGAAGGAAGGAAGGGAGGGAGGGAGGGAGGGAGGGAGGGAGGGAGGGAGGGAGGGAGGGAGGGAGGGAGGGAGGGAGGGAGGGAGGGAGGGAGGGAGGGGGAGGGAGGGAGGGAGGGAGGGAGGGAGGGAGGGAGGGAGGGAGGGAGGGAGGGAGGGAGGGAGGGAGGGAGGGAGGGAGGGAGGGAGGGAGGAGGGAGGAAGGGAGGAAGGGAGGAAGGGAGGAAGGAAGGAAGGAAGGAAGGAAGGAAGGAAGGAAGGAAGGAAGGAAGGAAGGAAGGAAGGAAGGAAGGAAGGAAGGAAGGAAGGAAGGAAGGAAGGAAGGAAGGAAGGAAGGAAGGAAGGAAGGAAGGAAGGAAGGAAGGAAGGAGGAAGGAAGGAAGGAAGGAAGGAAGGAAGGAAGGAAGGAAGGAAGGAAGGAAGGAAGGAAGGAAGGAAGGAAGGAAGGAAGGAAGGAAGGAAGGAAGGAAGGAAGGAGGAAGGAAGGAAGGAAGGAAGGAAGGAAGGAAGGAAGGAAGGAAGGAAGGAAGGAAGAAGGAAGGAAGGAAGGAAGGAAGGAAGGAAGGAAGGAAGGAAGGAAGGAAGGAAGGAAGGAAGGAAGGAAGGAAGGAAGGAAGGAAGGAAGGAAGGAAGGAAGGAAGGAAGGAAGGAAGGAAGGAAGGAAGGAAGGAGGAAGGAAGGAAGGAAGGAAGGAAGGAAGGAAGGAAGGAAGGAAGGAAGGAAGGAAGGAAGGAAGGAAGGAAGGAAGGAAGGGAAGGAAGGAGGAAGGGAGGGAGGGAGGGAGGAGGGAGGGAGGGAGGGGAGGGAGGGAGGGAGGGAGGGAGGGAGGGAGGGAGGGAGGGAGGGAGGGAGGGAGGGAGGGAGGGAGGGAGGGAGGGAGGGAGGGAGGGAGGAGGGAGGGATGGGAGGGAGGGAGGGAGGGAGGGAGGGAGGGAGGGAGGGAGGAAGGGAGGGAGGAGGAGGGAGGGAGGGGATGGTTTGGTGGTGGGTTTGTGCCAACCAACATACAAAAGAACAAATCAAGGGAAAGAAAAAGAAAGAAAAGATAGAATTGGAGTGTAAGAATAAGAATAGGAAGAATGAGTATCAGTTAAGTCAAGGAAAGAGAAATGGAGAATGATATCTAAAAGATAAGACAAATGATAAAGTATTAAGTGAGACCTTCAACCTAATGTGAAAGAGACTCAGGAGAGAGAAGTATTTCAAATTAAAGAAGAACCTATCCAGAAAGTTAGAGTAGTCAACTGTGTCAAATGCTGCAGAAAGACAAAAAAAGACTTGAATAAAAATATTTTTTAGAAGGTGCTGAGATTAGAAGCCAGATTAAAAAGGGTTAAGGAAAAAAAACTACAGTTAAAAAAAAATCAGTGGAGGTATCCAGTGAAAAGCACCCTTTTTCAAAAGGTTTAGCACAGTATATAGATAAGAGAATGTATATAAATAGGATGATTGCTTGAGGGAAAACAAAAGTTCAGGAAGAATAAGACAGGGGATGCATATGTAATATGATAGATGATGAAAAGGAGAGTCAACTTTCATGCAAATATTTTGTAAAATGAGGCAAACTACCCACATACCATCAATGGAGTGTATAACTTTCATCTGCATAGCTCTGAACTGGGTAATGATCTATTCAATAGTAGACAAGAATTAAAAACATTTCAAAAGAGTGATACATCTTAGTAAGGAGATCAGAGGAAAAAAGTTATATCCCCAAAACAAACATAAAGTGAACTTGGACTATCAACTTGGATCAGAAAATAGAATGACCAGAATCACCAGATTTGTTAGGGAAATAAATTTAACAGAAGGATTAGTTGCTATGTTGCATGAGAAAAAGTAAAGTTAAAATTACAGGTAATTTTAACTCTCTCTCTCTCTCTCTCTCTCTCTCTCTCTCTCTCTCTCTCTCTCTCTCTCTCTCTCTCTCTCTCTCTCTCTCTCTCTCTCTCTCTCTCTCTCTCTCTCTCTCTCTCTCTCTCTCTCTCTCTCTCTCTCCCCCCTCTTGGTGATTAAGTTAAGAAACAGCATTTCCCTTTAAATTTCCACTTTTGCAAATCCAAACTCAGCAACTGCATCAGGTTACATTTAAATTTACATGGAGCAGCAAAAGGAATTAGAAACATTTAAATAACTGGAAGCAGAGACTTCATTTCCTGGATATAGAGATCACTTATCTATAATGTAAAATATATATTATATATTATAATTGCTATTTTACATATTAACATTATGCAAAATATATTAATTATATTACATATTATAATTGCTATTTTATATATTTATATATTAACTATATAATATAATTTATATATTATGTATTATCACATATATAAATAGCAATTGAAAACCAAAGGTCACCACAGTAAAATGAGTTAGCAAAGTAAGACTTCCATGGAAGAGAGGTGATACAGCCTAGAGAGGCATTACAGCAGAATATAAAAAGCATAAATAATAAACACCCCCACAAATCAAGCCAGGCCTCTGCTGCTGATTTTAGCAGCCTTAGGCAACTCGCTTTATCTTTGTTAATGACACCATTTGTCATTTACTATTGGAAAGATTAGAGAGCTAATTAATGATAGAGTACTCAAAACTTCTTAGGAGGAGGAAACTATACAGCTATTGAAATGTTAATACAGTTTGGCAATGTCCTAGTTCCAAGCTAACTGAGATGGAAAGCTTTTTTCTATTCTTTTTAAGCTTTTATAGATTTCAAGGGTATTTAATGATTGGTCACCTAAAAATCGGTCTGTTTAATATAGAATACAGATGAGTTT